>NC_084657.1:6761733-6834169 GCF_019802595.1 Syngnathoides biaculeatus | reverse complement strand
TTTGGCTCATTGTAATTGTATCTGTGAATCTAAATGTTAGTAAACCACTTCGTGGGTCAGGGAGGATGACTTAATTCTTGATTTGGGAAATCAATTTTATCCACTTAAAAGCCAAATGGAGAATAGAATGTGGAGCGACATAATTAGTTAGCGGGATCTATTTCTCATATATAGGGAATGAGAATGTCGCAAACGACTACCATTTTTTGGGGTAAAAATGATGGGAATTGACAAACAAGGGGACACAACTATTGTTTGGGGCAGAGGAATAAAGTGAATCCATACATTTCTTTATCATCATTTTTATCCGTATTTCCTCTGCACACATCACTTCTGCAGTTATGTAGTTGTTGTGTAATCCTGCTCGTATAGGAAGTAATACATAACTAAATAGCCAGACTACAGATCACTCAGAAAAGGTTTTTAGTGTCTTTTGTTTTTATATTTCAATTTCAAGCAACTCTCAGAAATTCTTTGAAGACTCCCAGTAATTTTATTCTGTTAGAAATAATATAGCATTTTCATTCAGAGATTTCTCCCATGCACTAACTATAAAATATACCACTGTTGATATCTACTGTATGTAATGCATCATTTTGGGGAAACAAATGCATGTGACAACAAACAATAACAGCAAAAAGCAAACGAGTTGTTTGAATGACCTTTTCCACAACAGACAATTTGACCATAAAACAGTGATTAGGCCACCTACAATTTGTGGGGTCTTACACAAATACCCAACTATGAGTATTTATTGAGGAGTGGCACATGGAAGAAATAATCCAAATCTGGACAAAGGTGCCGAGACAGTGCTTTATTTGGGAATGAGTACACACTCCTCCATTCACCAAAATTTTGTGATACCTAAAAAGTTCCTGCATATATGTGTTAACAGTTCTTTGGTGGACGTCTGTACTTGACTAAAATTGTTTAGTACACTGTATAGTCATAGCATTGCAAAAACAATAAATCTAACGTTGGCCTTATTGTTTTCCATACTAGTGTATATGTATATTATGACATATTTTAAATTTAATCAGATTAAACCCCAAATTATGTCGTGTTGTAAATGTGAACTCCCAAAACCCCAAAAACAGTAACTTGCTCAACGATGTTCGATGTAAAATTTCATGAGTGTAATTGCACCGATATTAAAGGTCAAGTGTCATCCCTATAAACATTCTAAAATAGGTATTGAAATGAAAAATACATATGACATTATTCACTTCAATGACTATCCGAAAAAATAAATATGAGCGGAGATCGCGTCATCCATGTGCAAAGTTGCGGAAGTGTCATTCGACATCCAAGTGGTCGCCATATCTTCTGTCTGTGACGTCACCTGGACATTTGCCATTGAAAACACGCTGTGGACCCTACTATGGGACACGCCCCTTCAGACACGGAAGCTCTTTTCGAAGAAGAGAATATCTCACAATCGAGTGAAGTGTCCGGGGCAATATTACCCTATTTTTTCGAGCCATATTTAGATGATATGCGGAATACTTCAAACTAACAACAAACTCCCAGACAGGATGTATGAGCCAGCCCGGCCGAAGCCATGCTCGTCCACGAGGCACGGCTTCGGCGGCTTGTGGGACACGGAAGCTCGGCCGAAGCCGTGATCGGCAGACACGGTGCCGATGGTTCACATCAACACATTTAGCACCTCTGACTTACGGACGCGGATCTTTTGTTACGTTCTGAAAGGATTACGTCCTCCCCCCAACTATTGTTTTTTTTTTCGTAGCTCTATACGCACCTACCCGTCATTTGGAACCCACGAAGCTCTCGTCCTTTGCACCCGTGCAATCCATTCTTCACAATGAACCGGGTTTCTTGGAAAATTATTTAGGGTAAATCCATCCTCCCGAGTGTTCGAGCAATAACCAGCAATGCAACGAGCCGGAATTTTGTCTAACACGAAGGAACAACGAGCTACCTTCTCGCAGGTAAAACTAATAGAAACTTACGAGTCCGCTTAAGCGCGCTACTGGCTCCAACATCACTTCCTGCTTCTTGTCGAAAACAAATCCCATTTTCATGACGGGAGTTACAAAAACCATATACATCAAAATCATGTTTTGTGGTGAATAAACTGATGGGCCCATACCGGCTGCGTTTTTTTTTTTTCATTAATAACATACTAAAAATCATCCATTTCATGACAGAGGCACTTTAAGAAGTCAAGCTGACACCTTAAGTCACGTCCGCAAGGAGAAAATGTTGTACATTTGTTCACTTTTAAGATGTAATGTTGGAAAAAAAATATGCAAAAGCCTAAAACATGAAAAATGCTGGAGCAGCCGTTAAGCGTGTCCCTGTGTTGACGTCTGAGAGAAGAAACTGATGCCATAAATCAAAGTTGTGAGTCGTGACACTAGTCATCATGCATCTTTTCACCACAAGCACACAACTTAGAGTCCGTCAAGTCAAACACGAGACTATACTGGAAGACTATTTGAGTCAGAGGTAGAAGAAAAATGAAGCATTGTCTAAAAATAGCAGGTCTTCACAGTAAGACATATGCAAGTGAGGGCGTAGTTAAAAGTTGTAATTGTCTGTGGCTCAGACGGTACACAAATTGCATGGACATGAACTAGAACAATGTTCTCATTTAAAAAAGCAAGGGATCTGTTTTTTTTTTGTTTTGTTTTGTTTCTTTTTAAAGTAGTGAGACAAAGTCCCAACTAAAGCGGCCAAACTTAAGGTGATGCACTGTAAGCGCGGAAAGTCGTTTCGGTCACTTGTAGCCTTTTTCTATTAGAGGAAATGTCGTAAGTAATACCCGCTACAAGGACTGGGTGTGTCAACCTTCCTCTGAAACAAACAAACCATTTTTAACTTCCTGTCAAAGGCCACCTACAATCACAAACCCTAAGGGAAGAAAACAAGCCCATACCATTAAAAGCAGCATGTGCAGCGTTCCCCTTTGTCCGTCACTTGGCCACATTTCATATGACATAAACTGCCATTGGCTTTCACCGAGTGCAAATACCTGGAGAAAAGTGGCCCCGTTTCAGCATATTGGACTAACACGAACACTTTTTACACTTAAGTCCCTCAGGTTCTGCTGAAATGTGCAGAGTTCATTGAGAAGCACGGGATTGTGCATGGGATCTACAGGTTGTCGGGGGTCACCTCAAACATCCAGCGGCTCAGGTACATCGCCTGTTGCATATCGGGGGTCACCAAATGACTTCAATCACTGCATAACTTCACGCTGGTGGGGCACACTTTCCTTGCTTTCTCATATCGTTACGACAGAAAGAGTTGACTTGATCGTTTCGCGCCTTCGCCATCATTTATCATTTCTGTGTGTGTGTGTGTGCGCGTAGACAGGAATTCAGTGCCGAGGCGTGCCCTGACCTTACGAAGGAAGTGTACCTCCAGGACATCCACTGTGTGGGTTCCTTATGCAAGCTGTACTTCAGGGAGCTACCAAATCCTCTGCTCACATATGAGTTATACAGCAAATTCACCGTGAGTATGCCGCTGCACTCACACTCTTGGTACAAAGCTCTGATGCGAATTTCGCCTTTTTTTCAAGAGCCTTTATTAAGCCTAACTTCCTCAAGTCGAATGTGTATTATTCATATTGGTTTTATTAATGAACTCACACTCTCACGGTGTTACAAAAAAAAAACAGTAAATTCCAAACACAAAGCAGCATCAAATAGGTGTCATACTTTTTTGTCAGTTCCAGTACACTCACATGTTCATTAACTGTGTATTCCCTTGCTTGTCGTGTTTTTATCTCCAACTAAAATAATGAGTAAAAAGAACACAAATAATAGATACAGGTTGTTTGTGGAGTCTGCCCAATATAAAATTTTAATTTTCCAGTTTGTACTCTATCGACTTATGTAGCATCATATAAAAAGTAATTGATTTTTAAATATGAATTCATGGAAAAATGTGTCATCCAAATATGTACAATCGGTGTACAATTATTTTTCAATTTATGATAAGAAGGATGTCGGTGGGAAAAAAGTGCTTGTAATATCAGTTAAAAGGGAAGCGAAACTTCATTTTCTACGCGGATTTTCTACCAAAATTAAAAGAAGAAGCATGCAATGGACACTTTATTTGGTTTAGTGGGACTTAAAGTGATCCAAGGAGCTGGATCTGGCCCTCAGGCCTTGAGCTACACACCTGGGTGCACTATATGTACAAAAATATTGACGCACACCATTCAATCAATGAATATATCGGTCTGGATTTTGGGCTACTTCATGCAAAATTGCAAATCTTGCGCGTCCATATTCGTGGGAGAATTTGGGAAGGCAATTTATGTGCTGCAGTCCACGCAGTCAGACATGCTTACATACTGTAAGTTTGCTGTGGAAGAATTTGAGAGCCCCGACCGCAACCTCATCGAACACCTAACCCTGGGATGGGCAGTAACAATGTTTTGGCAGCCATGTGTTCCTTTCCATGTGTTGTGGCCTCTCAACAAACAACCATAGAAAGTCTTCCCCAAAGAGAGGAAGCGTTTGTAAATGCAAACAAGGGCCACGAACTGTAAACTCTCAGGTGTCCCAATACTTTTGTCCATAACTCAGGTTTCCAGATCTGTGTTTTGTGTTTGATTTGGCATCGTAAGTGTGATACTATATTATTTGATGGTGTTTTTTTTTTTGTTGTTGTTTTTTTTTTACTTCCCCTCTATCTCCAATAACCTTCCTGGAAGCTTTTAGGGTATATATCTGTCATCCAAGGCTTTAATGTTGCCATTTTTTCTTGGAAATTTGCCACCAGACATGCTCCCAGAAAGGTTTACTTTCACACCAGTGTCCAGCTCGTGCTAGGAGGGGAGCTTACTTTGTTCACACAAGCTCAGGAATTTAGTTTAGACTCCAAGAACAGCACAGAGTGGGGTAAAAACGTGACATTTTTTTTTACACGCAGGAAGTGGCCTCAGTGTGTGGTGATCATGAAAGACTTCTACACGTTCAAAAGATTGTTAAGCAACTGCCGACCCCTCACTTCAGGTGAACGACAGAACCTAATGTCATTTCATATTTCATTTAACTCATAGTGTTGTCATAAGTGAGAGATTGAGTGCTTCTCAACTGCCTTTAGGACTCTGGAGTACCTCACCAAGCATTTGGCCCGTCTGGCCACTTTGAGTGCCCAGACAAACATGCATACACGCAATCTAGCCTTGGTTTGGGCTCCTAATCTGTTGAGGTGCGTTTGGCTCAAGCAAAATAAAGAACAATCAGATTCTGACCTTTTTTTTTTCCCACAAGACTAAATACGTGATTTATTTTCATAGATCCAAAACAATAGAGGCCACTTCTGGTAATGGAGACATGGCTTTCCAGGAGGTGAGAATACAGCAGTCAGTGGTGGAGTTCATTCTAAACCACACAGATCAGATTTTCAACAGCGAATCTGTGCAAATCAAACCAAAAGAAGGTATGAAAGTTACCTAATACAAATGGGCCCTGAAAAGGTGAACGAAAACATGCCCTATTTTACTTCAACAGGGTTAAGTCTGATGTGTGGAGAGAAGTACGCCACGCTTCCAATCAGCAGTCAGTGTGGACCGATGAAACTGATGAGCCTGGAAGAAGCCCAAGCCCGCTCCCTAAGTCCAAATCATCCCGTGCATAAAGAACGCCAACGAGAGAACAGTCTGCCTGACACCAGCACTGCCATGCTCTACCACACTGTCATAGACTTAGACAGCAAGTATGTCACAGTTTTCAAAACACACAAACATCTGGGTGGGAGTGGGTGTGGGGGGAGAACAACAAATGTCTGCATATGTGCGTTATTCATGAGAATTTGGTGAAGCAACAACTGTTTACCTTTTAGGAGAAAACTGTCCGGTAAATCCAAGAAATGGAAATCCATCTTTAACTTGGGACGCTCTGTGGACTCCAAAGGAAAACTGAGCCGGAATGGAAGTGTGTTCATTCGAGCTCCAGGGTTAACAGGTTAGTGTCCCACAACTGTAACAGTAACATGGACAACTCGTCCTTTACAGAAACATTTGCAGCATCACAAACATATAATGCAATATCATTGCACAAATCCATCATTATTCAACAGCATAGTCCAAAAACAAAGTTCGTATTATGAATGACATTCCAAAAAATTTTCACAATCAACAGTAAGGGAAATTAATGCACGGTTACGAATTAAACTTAGCTTATTTTATTTGAATAGATTTCTTACATTTTAAAAGGTTTTTTTTCAAAATGAAATCTTTATTCCCTGTATAAATTCTGTACAGTTACGTTTTTCCCTTGACAATGGTCTATTACACCGTCCACTCAGATTCATCCCAAGTGTAAATTGTTGCAACACATTCTTTCGTTACATATTAAGGATCAAAACAGTAAATGTATGTGTGGAATGGGGCGTGTCCTCATTCATAGTTATTAGAAACTGAATGTTGTATAACTACCGCATATGACATTATTGACTGCACTGTGTGTGTTGTTTAAAGGGTTATAATTTACCATAACATCAATGCTAGTCTAACTCCCATGTCCAACTCGATCTCTCTGCGGGTCACATATTAATATAATACTTGATTCACTGAATGTGAATATGCCAACATTGCAGGACCCTGCAATCTGTGACTATTGCAAAGATGTACATGGCATTGACGATGCCCAAGCAATATATTGTTCAGCTTCTCTTCAAAATTAAACAATTGCTATGTTTAAACTTACTAAACAGCAGGAGTGTAGCAGACCCCGAGGGTCAGAGCTAAACCAAAATGCTAAAGCCAACTGACTCAAGCACCAGTAGCTTCAGCCCAATGATTCTTTTTGAGGAATAAGTTTGTCCCTTTGTGACAGCAGCCTCGTGGCCAGTCCAGGCCAGCAACACAAAACATCCCATTTTTTCCAACATTTTTTGTTCTTCTTTTGTGAGGGAGGCAATTTGAACATCTACTTCATTAGTGTAGCCTGAATAAATTGCGCCATCTACTGGATGGTGCTGAGTGCTGTAATCCATTGCACCTCCATTGCTCGGAGACAGAAACAACATAACCTCATTGATCATGAACTTGACAAATGTCTCAGCAATCACAGATGGGAATCCAACCTATCAGTGCTCAACCCAAAGATCATTACTGGTTTGTCATGAGCTCTGTAAATCAGAGGTAAAAAGGTATTTACAAGTTCATGTAATGATCTGTAACCACGTGCAAATATTATACAATTCGCCCTCAGAAAAGGCATCTCTTCGACCATCTAGAAGCATGGAGTCACTGTGCTCCTTGCCAACAGGTAAAGTATTTCACAAGTAAAACGAAACATCGGTGGAAGTCTCAACAGTAATAGTATTTGGTTCACCTCCTGTTGTTTCCAGATGACGACAGAACTGGAAAGAGTCCATCAGGAGGACAAGGCAACATTTTTGTTCCAGATGTAAAATCAAGAACTTTGGGATCTGATTCACTTTATGACTTGAGGGAACATGAGCAAAATTGGGAGTTTAAGGAGAAAAAATCTGGCAGCGGAACAGGCGGATGGAACTCTGGCTCGGGCCAAAAGGGCGGGCCATCGGGTGCTTCGGCAACCACTCAAAAAACACTACCAGAGCAGCTCAAGGTGTTCAAAGGAGATGACCCAAGCAACTACAAACCTACATCTCCTAAAAACAGAAGGATGCTGTACTCAGGTTCCTCTTACAACAGCTCCTCTCGACCTTCCTTTCCGGGAAACTTCTTTCCACTGGAGTCATCGCCGAGGCATCAGCGAAGAGCCGTCAACATATCGGAGCCTTTCGCTGTGTCAGTACCGCTACGCGTGTCGGCCGTTATCAGTTCAAATAGCACGCCGTGCAGGGGGCTTGCTAAGGACAGAATGACTGCAGCAACCCTAAAACCCTACAGAGAAACCTCAGAGCAGAGCAGTGGTGGAAAAAACAACACGTGTCCCGAAATGGAACCTGACAAGAGAGATGAAACCGAGAAGAAAAAATCATTGGAGTTGGCCTCGTGTGTACCGCCAAAGGGTAAGAGCTTCTTCTTTAAATCCATTTTAGAATGCAGGTCCCTTAACAACTACAAATCTGTTCCAAGTGTAGCCACATCTCGTCATGTCTTTTCTTCCTTCCTTCCTTGTGACTGATTACTCTGACAAGGTCTCTCAGAAAAGTCTCACAACTGGTGTCACAAAAGATATGGTACAAACCCAAATTACAAATTACGAGATTTATCCTTCAATGGAGACCAGAAAATCAACCAGCGCATATACAAATCTGGCATTTGATTCGTTCTGTGGAGTTTGATTCATTCGGTGCACAAGCCAAGAAGAGGCAGGATTTCTAGCAGGACAACTCATGGGTGCTTCACCATGACAAGGCAGTTCCTGGCTGAGAAGAACATCAGCATGCTGGAGCAACCTCCACATTCGCCCGACCCCCCTCCTTGTCTTTTTTTACTCTTTCACAATGTCAGAGGGGTGATCAAGATGATCAGTTTTAAAAATGTGGAGGAGATCAAGATGGGCGTGATGAAGGAATTGCAATGGATCCCGAAAGAATCCTTCCAGGGATACATGACGTTAAACCAAAGAAGGCTGGAAAAGCCACTCCAGTGGGATTTCGACAACTACAACTTGTACTTTGCATTTGAAATATATCTTTTGTGACACTGAAACATTTCTGACATACTTCATACGCTAATATCAGCGTTGGCTTTTTCTTGCCTATTTTGAGGTCGTAGTGTGATTGCATAAGTCAGAAATCAATGAGTACCAGTAGTTATTGAAATTGTGCTTTGTACTCAGATAAATGGAAAGAACTTCTCCAGAATGGCCAGGAACTGATGAGTAACACTCAACTGGAAGAGTTTTTGGTTGTGAACGGAACCACAGCTCCAACACCCTTTAGTGGGCAAAATATGGACAATCAGCAAATCCCTCCTCCACAGGTAAATAATCTGTTGTTAGTATCACTGAAAAAAGTATTTTAAACAAATGTTTGAGTACCTTGTGATTTTGTGAGACCGCTGTGGTTATTTGTTCTGCAATTTTTGTTTGTTTCTTTCTTTCTTTATAATTTCAGGATAAGGAATTATGCATCACAAAGGAGCTCCGGTACGACAGCCATCATGAGCTGAAGATAACCGAACCTGAAATTAGCCAACTGGATAAGATTTGTGATTCTGGTTTGCCTTCCGAAAATAAGAGGCTAACCATGGATGTAAAGTCAAAAAGAAGTCGTAGCTCTCCGTCACTGTCCATGTTCTGTAAAGACCAGTCTTCAAATACCTCTCTCAATGATTATGTTAATTCCTCCAGGTCTGAATCATCAAAGAAACAACCTTCAGAGTCAGATATCCTATTTTCACTCCATAAAAATAATGTTAGGGTCAATGAAAAGATACAAATTGTCAGCCGTGCACTGGATGAAGCTGATAAGAAGGTTCAGCCGATGTTTCCAAAAATCACACCTTTGAATAAAGATTTCGCTTACAGTGAAAAGTGCCAACCTCCTTTAAAGGAACTGTGTGTAAGTAAAGTTAAAGCTATTTCAACTGACTCTTTGATTGGTGGCGGCACCTTAGCGGCAAATGACGGCCAAAGACAATCTGAGGAATGTGAAAGTCTTGAAGCGGACCAAATCATCTCAGGTGATGAAGAGAAAATTCCTGAAGTTATTTCAAGGTTTTCCGTATGTTTGGAAGAGAGACCCAACTCTCTGGAGCTGCCAATCCATGAGGATGACGAAGGATGTGCAGGAAACTCTGAAGAGCTGGACCTGGTGGAATCATGGGAAGACCTCAGTTCGAACAAGCAGTGGGTCACCAGTCCTCTGCACTCACCAGATGTGGATGAATTATTCAAACAGCAAATGCCGTTCAGCTCTCAAGAGGTAACACTGAACTCGGATGAGGAACGGACCTCATTCCCATCATCCAGTAGCAAACAATCAAAAAGAACATCTCTGGCTAAGAGCTTGTCAGGGAATATTCCTCAAACATCCAGCAGCAAATATGAAGCTAAATGGACCTTTTTGCCTTCTCTGCAGGCTGGTGTCAACCCCAGCAATGGAATGCAAGCTCCGACTGGAAAAGGGGTAACAAAAAAACAGAAATCATCACAACACTTTTATAGACAGATGTCTTATGAATCACCAGGGTCGGAGAAAAGAGAAGATCACAACCTTTGCAAGCATAGACCATACTCCCTTAACTTGGACTTGGGACCTCGATGCATTCGGGACATTTCAAATCAGCAAAGCCATCCTTCATACGAGTTTTCCTCCTGTACGAGGAGTTTGTCTGGGACTCTAAACAATGGGCTCCTCTCAGAGTTGGACTTGTTCCTGAATGATCGCCAGGCCCCTTTGCGGCGAAACTCGGCCCCTGTCAGTGTATCATCAGTCCGGACGGCCTTCATGATAAAGACGTGCCAGGCCAAAGCCGTACCTGTCGTTCCTCCAAAGGTGCAGTATAGTCAGATACCTCCCTCCAGGAAAGATGGTGACATGGAGTCAGGAAAGGAACAAGAGAAGGAATATCCTAAAACAAGTACAGAGAAAAGTCATACAGCCCCTCTCCCACTCATGTCTGATCTGAAGGAGGAATTAGAGAACAAAGACCCTGGGCCCAAACACCAGTCCCAACCGAAGGTTGAGAAACAAACACAGAACGAGAGGACAACGAGCGTGACAGAACTACCGGTCATCACAAGGCGACACGCCCCCAGTCTTGAAGTGTTTGTTGACTGTCCCAAACCCAACAGGGCAAATCTTTTACAAAGGCCGTCTTTTAGAAACCGGCAGAGACCCCAGAGTCTGATCCTGTTGAGTCCCCCTTTTCCCATCATGGATTATCCTCCGTCAGGTGACGACAGCAAGCTACTGTCATCCATCAAGAGCCTGAATGAGGACTCAGCAGTGAAAGAGCCAACGGGAGAGGGGATTGCCCTCCAAAGTAAAATGACCATTCCAAAAAGTGGTCAGAGACTGGAAACATCAACCAGCTGCTTCTACCAGCCTCAGAGGAGATCGATGATATTTGAAAGCAGGAACCAAAGACAGATAGAGTAAGTCTGGAGACTGAGTGAATGTAAATAACGTATAGTACTGAGAGAGATATGATGGTAACATGTTGTAAATCACAGGATTTTATATAAAGCTGTACTTGAGGGTTGAATAATTTGTTACTGTAAATTAAGATTTCTCTCTACACTCGTGAAGTATTTAAGAAACTATTGTACATTTCTGAGACATTTGGGGCAGGAGTCACGAATGGGATGTTTTTAACAGTGAACTGGTGTGACAACAGCAGCAATTCAAATATTCAAAATGATTTTGTTCCATCCTTTGTGTGGTGCTTGACGGTCACTTTTTCACAAAAACATGCCTTTGAGAACACATGTAAACCTTTTGACTGACAATCAGCTTTTGATTATCAGTCAGTTAGCTGCGTAATTTACTTTATTTCTCATATCTTATACTTGAAAACCTATGAAGGTTAGTTTGACTGGAGATAGTTTTCTTCAAGGCTCATTCTTGTGAGTGCCATACAGTACAAACAGCTCTTTTTTTTTTTTTAACTTCCTGGAAAAATAAAAACGCTTCATTGCAAAAGACTAAGTAACATTTAGAAGCACATTACTTTGTAATAAGCCCAGTTTCCACAAAGATGTACAGTTCCATTTGGTCTGCATTGTTCTTGTGAATGATACCAAAATAAAAACACGGCACTCTCCCACTGAAGTACACACTTTGATATGATACCGCAAGTAAGGATCTGGAAACATTGTGCTGCATGCGCAGGTCACCACAAAATTGTCACTTTTGGGCAAAGGGAATTGAATACGGAAGAACAACCTCATCTCTCATGTCACATTTGTATTTTTTTGTGTGAGCATTACGCTTTGTTGAACTGCTATGATGTCACACTGTCTATGATGAGTCAGGGTCAGGACTGGCCGTTCCAACCCAGACCGTGGCGAGAACCGAACTGTACCACTTGGTGGGATCGTGGCATGGAAAATGTTACGTCATCATATTGTAATATACTGACAATGTGCTATGAAAAGCTAATGTTCAACCTGCAACATTATAGTGTTATGTTGCAGCAAGTGAAAAAAATAAATCATTCATCAATCATTAAAATCAAAATTAAAAAATAAAAAATAAAATCATTGTACATTAAGTCTTGTAGATCAAAGGAACTGGACTAAAAGTGATAATGACGCTATTTAACAGTTTAACTGTGCTAGCCATAAGAGCTATGATCATATAGTTTGCAGGAAATAAACTGCTGAAGATGTATCGGTGAGATGAAGTCAACTTTAAACATAAGGAAATAAACAATACAACATTTAGCTTTTGACTGTGATTGTGATAATGAAAAGGAAATATATTTTTCTGAAACGCAGGCTGTACATTGGATAATAATATTAACGTACAAAAGATGTTTTTCATGTTTATATCAATTTTCTTTATATTTTTTGTATTTCTTTATCGGACAAAAATGCAAAACCAGCATTGAGAAGAAGGGAAAAGATGATTCAGCCTAAATGAAATATCCTGGAGTTGCTTCTCTCCAGGTTGACTTGTGCACGTTGACTGTATCAATATGGACCCTTCGTGATGCTTCGGGCCAAAATCTACTGAGAGCATCGAAACAGTTTTATTGGGATCAAAAGAGGCTTTGTGTCTCATATTGTCCAAATGTATTGGATCCAAACATTGTGGTGACTTTAGTGAGTTTTATTTCTTTGTTGATTTCATTTTTTCGTTTGCACTTACGGGGAAAAGATCACCCGAGAAAGTGCTCGTCGAGGGAGTGATCGTGAATTTTGCCGCGACAAAAACAATGACAATAAACAGTTTTTCAAATGACATGTTTTGTTATTTATAATTCTGTAAATACATGAAAGACTAATTTGAGGGCTAATTAGAACTGCATCAACATAGGCTAGTCAAGTCAGGAATGGTATGTTGGCAGTTTATGAACAGTACGTATGTACCTCTGCACTGCATTCATTTAAAAGAAAGTTAATAGTACTATTATTTACTGTATCTTGAGGTGGTTGTTCCTTCAGAAATTTGTGGATAAAGAGGCGTCAAATAATAGGTGGTGCTTAAAGAAATGTAATTTGAGGGGCCCCTGACTCACATGCATGGGCCCCCTTTGGGAGACTTAAGGCATTTACACATAAGTGGTTTGTTTATAACCTAGAATGAAATAAATAGATTTCCCTGTACATATTATTGTTATCAAAAGAATATACTTGCCTGCAAGGAACAGTAGCCATTTGTGTTTTGTTGGGGATAGTGTTAGTAAACACCCTACATGTACTGTGTGCACAGTCTACTGAGACACATTGTCTGATTTTGGAGTACTAAACCTCAAAGTAAACAATTTGGGTCAACCATCAGTAACAACCTTTCATCCATTGCATGCATGAAACGTGACTTGGTTCAATTTCAACTTCTACTTTTTAGCAGCAAATCTTGTCATTCTATCATTCAAAAACAAGTAAGGTGGAATTTTCCTAAATGCCACATTTGCAAACGTGAGCTTTAATGTGGAAACGAACCCAAATTTCGGCCGCTTCACCAGCAGATGACGATCATGCGCTACACTGCAGGAAACCAACGCAAGCCAAGCGGTGCTGCTCAGATGGGCGCACACTGATAAACAAAGTATGAGGACGTGTGAGTGCTGCAAGTACACACTGTAACTACAGACGGCAAGTGGAATGTATTCACATTTTAGCTTTAGGAAACCTCACGGAACAACAACATTTTCTTGCGTAAAAATCAGACTTAAATGCATGGACTTGATTGACATATTGCAACGGACTTGCTTTTCAGCAGTATTCGTGCATTTGGCATTGCAACTGCGATGTCATTTCAATTTTAAGAGGGTGAACACATATTGTTTTATGAACTTTCACAATATATTGGAAAATCACTCGGCACTATATGTGGTTCCAGTAAAAATGTAAAAAAGAAAATGTAGCCAAACGCACCAAAAAGAGGGGGGCTGAGCATCGCACGCACGCTGGAGCAGAGGTCACTTCCATGTCTACGTCAGTTCATTAGGTCAGCCCCGCCGAGGTTACGTCCACAATCCCCTTTTATTCCACACAAACAAGATGCGAGTGCCTGAAGGGAGCTGATTGGGTGACAAAGAGCAGGGCTAACGAGAACAGGTGGAAGTGAAAGCCTGACAAGCAAGACACAAGATGAACACGGGACACAGGAAAATGAGACAAAATTGGAAAACACAACTAACTATAACTAAACAATTACACAAACTGTGCCGATATTGGACATGTCTGTCTTTCAACAGAAAGATTGTGCAACCATGTGATCACTATTTTAACAATATTTTAATCAAAAAATATTAATTGGTCAAAATCCATCCGTCATCCAGCCATTTATCAAAGGCCAACTTAGAGTCTTCAATTAACCTAACATGGATGTTATTGGGATGTGGAAGAAACCCAGAGTACCTGGAGAAAACCCACGCAAGCAGGAAAAGAACACGCCAACTCCAATAGGTAAAGTTTCAACCACCGTTCCACCCATTGGTCAAAATATCACCCCAGTATCAGTTCCCACCCCGAATACGCAGACGACTGAATAAAAGTAGCAAGCCTTTTGCTCTTTGTCCCGTCATCTTCTTTGATTGACAGGCGAGTCCCTTCAACTCTTAAATTGAATCATCCTCTCCCAGTACATCCACATCAAGAGCCTGCAAATGTCTAATGTACAATAATTAGATCAGGAATTAAAAGAAAGGCTGGTGCCGTGTGTTGTTGTTTGAGCTTGGTTAACCACAATAGATCCTGACGGGAAAGAGAGGCAGGAGAATTGACATCGCTCCTCTCTCACTATCAAGTTTACCTTAGTGGCTATACTCGGAATTTACCTTGCGTGTTTTAAAATGTCACTCAAAATCCTCTTTTCCAACTTGCAAATGTAGATAAAAGTCACCAAGCGTTGTGTCTGTTTTTACATCAGCTGCTGAAGGCTCCTTTGTCCTAGTCCACTTGATTACTCTGCTTTCTTTTTAATTAACTGTGTTTAAAAGGCAAATGTGTTTAAAAGTAAATCAGAGAAACCGAGGGAACGGTGTGTTTTTTTTTTTTCCGCAAAAGAATATAGCTTCTTTCTCTTTAGAGGCTTTGTGTTTGGCATGTACAAGCATGAATAATGTGTGAAGCAGTCTGAATGGAAGGGATAAAACGTGGCACAATGGGGACTCAGTGATGTTTCGCTTTTCTTCAAGCCTTTATGTGATTTCCAGCGTGTTGCTTCTTTTGGCCTTGATCTCAAACAGCGCAGTCCACGTTCTATCCTCTCACACGCAAACGTCCATTGTGTGTCATGTTTGTGTCAGCAAGTTCATCATAAGTGTCTCGCGTTGGAGGGAACAATTTGTGCTGCATGTTACGACCCATCGGTACGGAGGAGGACCCAAATGCAGGACTCCGGGGACGCAGAGGCAGTTTGGGAAAAGTGTTTATTCGGTCCAAAGTCGGGGATCAGGCAGACAGTCAAGTGGGGCAGCGATAGTCAGGACGTCGGGCGTAGAGAGCAGGTCCGCGGGCAGGCAGGGATCGGTACACGGGAGATCGATCAGAGAAGTCAGGAGGATCAAAGATGTCAAGCTTACGGGGTCGGTCGTAGGACAGGCGGAGGTCGGTGCACCAGGGTTCACGATCAAGAATACGGGAGTGCAGGAACGGGGCATGAATTGCAACGATCTGGCGAAGACGTCTGTCTGGTGGCCGTCCAGGCCACCAAAAGCGAGGCGTCCGGCTGGACAGGTCAGAAGGACGACCCGGACGCCAAGCACCAGGGTCCCTACGGGGTGATTCGGGTGGACGTCCTTGAGGAGGAACCCAACTGCGAAGCAGGAACCAGACAAAAAGCATGCAACTGCTCCGGGCGAAGGCCTCCCCAGACACGGCCGCAAGACAACCAGGCATCGGTCGCCGCCGCGGCTCAGAATCAGTCCCTGCCGAGGCTAGGTTCATAAAGCGGTTGGGAATCATCAGGAGTGACGAGGACGACGGAGAGAAGAACCAAAGCCATGATTGCCACGATCATCATCATAGCCATCTTGATGCCCTTCCAGTTCCGGGTTGGCCCATGTGAACTCCCCAGCTCCTGTCGCTGTCGAGACAGGAGCGTAGGACAGCAGCGGACCGGTCCCCGCCGGGACTGGAATGAAGAGGACTGTGGTCCCGTCACCGTCTGCTGGTCAGGAACGTGAGGATGTCGATGAGCCATCGCCATCCTCTGTTGCCATTGAGACAAGGGCGTGGAATGACGCCGTGCCAGTTGCCATCGAACCAGAAGCGTAAGACGGCTGCGGACTGGTCGCCGTCGGAGCAGAAGCGTGGGATGGCCGCGGGCCTGTCGCCGCTGAGACAGGGGCGAGGGATGGCCGCGGACCAGTCGCCGCCAGTACTGAAACGAAGAGGACTGTGATGCCGCCGCCGTCTGCTGGACAGGGCCGTGAGGATGCCGAGGAGCCGTCGCCACCTCCTGGACTGGAACGTGAAGTGACTGCGGAGCCATCGCCACCTCCTGGACAGGAACGTGAGACAGCTGCGGAACCATCACCACCTCCTGGACAGGAATATTAGGCGGCTGCAGAACCATCGCCACCTCCTGGACTGGAACGTGAAGCGACTGCGGAACCATCACCACCTCCTGGACAGGAATATGAGGCGGCTGCAGAACCATCGCCACCTCCTGGACAGGAACGTGAGGCGGCTGCAGCGCCATTGCCACCTCCTGGATATGACCGTGGGATTCGGAGATTGGCTCCTGAAACCCCACAGGAGGCAGAACACTGCGTTGTTGCTCTTTCAGTGTTTCCCCTGGCACTCCTGAACTGGGCGCTTGTTCATGAATGAGAGTCGGCTCCTTCAGACGGAGTCCGACTGGCTCATAGTCAGGGATCCCGGAGGAGAGCTGGCAGACACTAGAGGGCGTAAATAGATCATTCTTGGGCACAACACGGAGCGACGGGAATGATAAAGTCCTCCCCCTCTTAACTGGATGAAAATAGTTTGCCTCGTCTTTATCTGAATTCACTCCAGCCTCTGAATTTAAGCTCTCTGCAATTTTCTTCTGGCTCTTGTTCCTTGGGAACACGCATGTTGAAGGCGCTCTAGCAGGCTCATCCTCGATCGCCAATTCCACCCCTTTCCCACGACGGTTGCCCGGACGCCTGTCACCACCGCGACGTAGGTGTGACGCGGCAGTGAATCTGTTGCCACCCACGACGTGAGCTCGGTTTGAAAAGCGTTCGAAGGATACCAAGGCGTGAGCCTGGGTCAGCAGTGCATCTGTCGAAGCCGCGACGTGAGTGTGGCGAGGCGACGGATCGGTTTCCACTGCCACGTGACCTCGGCTCGGTCGCGGATCAGTGGCGCTTGCAGTGAATCTGTTGCCACCGCGACGTGGGAATGGCGCAGCGGTGGATCCGTTGCCACAGCAAGGTGAACCTTGCTCGGTAGCGGGTCCGTTGCCACTGCAGCGTGAACGTGAGTCAGCAGAGAGTCTGTTGAAACCGCAACATGGGAGTGTCACAGGAGCGGGTCAGTTGCAACCGCAGCGTGAGCGTGAGTCAGCAATGAGTCTGTTGCAAATTCGACATGGGCATAGCTCAGATGGTTATCTAATCCTTGCCGAACCTGGGCCATGAGGGCCGCCAGTTCGGCGCTCTGCCGCTCTATTTCCGCCCGCATTTCGCGATAGAAGACCTCGTGATTCTCGAGTCGCAGCACTTCGGGATTCGCGGACTCCTCTTCCCTCTGAGCTGGAAGTTTTGCCACCAGCTCTGGATCTGCTGTTTGGCCGTTGCCGGTGGGGAGTGGATGGACGAGGACGGTGTCTTTGTCGCCGCGCAGCAGGAAGCACAAGGGAGCACCCGGCGTGGGCGTCTCCTCTGCCCGCCACGCGGAGGACCCGGGTAGATGGCCAAGCGGATTCCCAAAAACGGATTGGAGGACTTGGACCTACCGGGTGAAGACACCCAGGAGCTAGTAACATGGGGAGGTGAAACAAACTGACTGGGATTAAAGATCGGGAGAGGAAATTCACAGTCATAATCTAAATCGTAGTCAGGCAGTCGGTCATATAAATCACGGTCTTCCTCAAAATCTGAAAAATCAGAGTCCAAACGAAGACAAGGTGGTGAGCGGGTCGTAATCATGACAACCAGGCGGTGCGTGTGACAGGCAAGACGCGAACGACATCATGGAGCCTACGGATAGGACAGGCTTGGTCCTTCGGCAGTCGGTTTACCTCGTGTCAGTCCCGGTGAAGCTGGGTCTTTCCTGCTGGGTGCTGGTTTGGCCAGATTGTTCTGTCACGACCCATCGATACAGAGGAGGACCCAAATGCAGGACTTTGGAGACGCAGAGGCAGTTTGGGAAAAGTGTTTATTCGGTCAAAAGTCGGGGATCAGGCAGACACTCAAGTGGGGCAGCGATAGTCAGCTCATTACTAATGGACTGATGAAGTAACTTAATCAGATTTGCGCTATAAAGTCGTTGTTGTGGTTTTTAATCACATTGCATTTGTTTCTTTCAGGTAGCACTTTTGAATTTATGAAAATTAAAAAATATTGCCTCGTCCTCCCCTACTCCATAAACTTTGTCTGCCGTGCACAAATTGATAAACGTGACAGTCGATGTCTTCAGTACTTAATCCTGCCATTTCGCTGAGACTACGTATCCATTTTTTTTTCAATAAACAATGATAAGCATTATGGCTTTTCTTGAAGAATAGACATTTTTGGGGGTTATTCGAAGAGAATCAACAATGCACAAGTGCAACATCATTAAAAACGTTAATAATCACCGAGTCTATCAAACAAATCTGAGTAACATATCTCAATAACTAATTTTGTTTTGTTTTGCTTTTTTATGTACAGTCTTTGCGGACTACTTCCCTTCTTGGCCGTGGTCCAGCCTGGCTCATGACAGAGAGCACTAAACCCCCCAAAAATAAAATGGTAGAAATATGAACATGGGGCAATCTACTCGGGGCAAACTGTAGATGCAGTGCTTTAGGACTTACGATGCAGTCTCGCTTACACCTAAGCCCATGATTGAGAATGTGGTCTACCAGCCCGGCTCCTGTCTTACACCCCATTATATTATACTGATTGGCATTCCAACATTGTGTTCTGATCTGGCTGTATATGTGCTGTAGTGCTCTTGCTAGTGTTGATCAGGGAAAGAAAATCTAATGGAAAGTATAATGAATATATATACAGTATAGAAATATAACTTTTCAAACCTAGTGCTACGGACAAATGCCTAAAGTCAAGTCTCCTCTGAGAACTGTAACAAGTGACTGAGAATAAGCCAGACCAAAACCTATAACCCCAAAAGAGTTGGTTATTTCAAATTGTTTTTTACAACTTCACCCTTAAAAGTAAATGGATTACAGAGTATTTGATTTGGGGGAGGGGGATCAAAATGTGCTCATGTACACTACATGCACATGCAGCGAAGACTAACATATTCCACTAACATGTACAACCCAGGCTAAATCTGGCTCTTCCCGAACATTCAAAGTTTCACTCTTTAGTTGAGATGTCGCTCCTTCGTACTTTCTTATTAGATATTTGATGCAAAGTATTTAATAGAACAGCTGAGTCTCGGCTCCACGGAGAAAAGTGGCGAGCACATCTGCCTTGCAGTTCTGAAATTCAGCATTTGAATCTTTGTTCAGTCCTTCCTGTGTCTGATTTGCTCAGGTGTGGGTTTTTAGGAACACTTACAAAGACATGGGCGACAGATTTACTAAAGACACGACATTCTCCACAGATGTGAATGGTTGTTTGTCTGTTTGTCTCATGTGGACTGCACTAAGTCCAGGTTGTACCCAATCTCTCTCCGAGAGTCACTTGAGATGGGCTGCACCTCAAATACTACTTTTATTACTACGACTATTAATATTAGTCAAAATTATAATAGCAATGCCATGAATATTTTACATAATGCAATTATTAGTTGTAGTGTAGAAAATAAACTGCATATTTGTCAGTAAAATACTGTGCGATGAATAAAATGGATTTATTGACGGCAGGGATAAATGCGGGAAACGGAAGTGACGACACAACGCAGGCGGGACTTCGATGCTACGTCGTCCACCAATCGCGAACATTTTCCGTCCAGTATGAACATGGCGGCGCTACACTGTGAGTTCGATGATCTGGTGCACATCAAAAAGCAGCTTCTTTCTGTTACATGGCTGTGTAAAGAAAGAGGACTTTTGCATAGTGCCAAGTGGTAAGATTGACACTTAGTAACTACAGTAGTCTACTTTTGGTCTATTTGCTGTGTGCCCAAGTGACGCTAATGATTGTTGTTTACCTGACTGTTAGCCTCATTAGCACGCACAGTGTAAATGTTATCTTTTGAAATGCAACATAAAACTGTATACACAGTACAATCCTGAAAAATGACTGGCTAACTGAATAGCTTGTTTGTTCGTAAAATTCGTTTGAGCTCTGCTGTTACTGAAGGTGTTGAATACCAATACAATACATAATCATTAAACTGTGGGTATAATGGAATGAAATGTTTTGGAAAAACTTTGATTCAGGTTTTGAAAGTGTTTCAATTTTTGGTCAAAGTCAATTCCAATACTCCACAGTCATAATTTTTGATATACCTCTTGTTTTGGCTCTCATGAGGAGAGTGTTTCACAGTCTATATTGAAACAATGTAGGTCTTTGACATTAGAAAAATCTCACGGAACACCACCAAACAAAAATATCACGAAAAGGAAATATTCTAAAATAATGATAGTGTAGTGGAAAATCATTTAATTGTTTCTCCCTGTGAGTACACATAACTGGCCTAGATATGTGATTGCAAAGATACAATATTCATTGTGAAAAAATATGGACAAAAATCAGACAAATTTAAAAAAAAATATCAAAACATATCATGAAAGCCTGGCACACCTGATGCCGCTTATCCTCACGATGGTCATGGGAGTGCTGGAGCCCATGCCAGCTGTCAACAGGGAGGAGGCTGGACACACCCTGAACTGGTTGCCAGCCAATCGCAGGACATGTGGAGATGGACCACAGTTGCACTCACAATCACACCTAGGGGCAATTTTGAGTCTCCAATGAACGCATGTTTTTTTGGGATGTGGGAGAAAGCCATGCGGGCCCAGTCCTCAGAACTGCGAGGACAACGCTTTAGCCAGTCGTACTAGCGTCCCACCTCGGTTGATCTAATGACCAACAATTGCTCTTTTCTGTCTTTTTAATTTAGGGCTTCTGAGTTGGCCTTTGCTCTAGATCCTCTTCCCAAAGATGCATTACCATCACCGCATTCTATTTCAGAGGTTTGTACAACGTATTCCTCTTACTCAACTCTAGGTCTACGCCCACACTGCATGTGGCTCCCTAAGTGCAGCGTCGCAAAATTACTTCAGAGGAATCAACTCTGTCAATGTTAACCTGTATTTCTCTTGTTACATCCAGAGCTCAGCTCTGGATGAAAGTTGTACCTTACTGACCAGTGTTGACTATACTGTACATGCTGACTCAGAATTGTATGTTTTTTTTGGGGTTTTTTTTTTTTTTTTTTTGCTGATTTTGTTGTTTTGGCCTGTCTTTGACTTACAGGAGGACATACAAGACGTTGATGCACTAACACTGGCCAAATCTTACTTTGATTTGAAAGAATACGATCGTGCAGCTTTCTTTTTGAAGGGGTGCACCAGTCAGAAGGCTTACTTCCTCTACATGTATTCACGTTATCTGGTAACACTCTTCTGTTAATACTCACCCGGATGACATTTTTCATACCTGATTCACTTTGGTCACACTCCTGAACTGAAAGAGAAATTTTCTTTTTTTTTTTTACTTGCAGTCTGGTGAGAAAAAGAAGGATGATGAGACAGTTGACAGCCTTGGTGAGAACAGTCATAGAGAATGAGGGAGGGATTTTTTTTTTTTTTTCATATTTTATGATAAAAGCTAACATATCTGTTTTTAGGTCCTCTGGAGAAGGGTCAGGTCCGCAATGAAGCTTTGCGAGAACTGAGGGTGGAGCTGAGTAAGAAGCACAACGCAGGAGAGCTGGATGGTTTTGCATTATATTTGTAAGAAATATCTTTGCGCCAACATCTGTACCGCAGGGCACTGATTCCAGACCAGTTTGTCGTGGCATATTATTGTGCAGGGAGAGACCAGCTCTGCCACGGAAAATTATCCAATTCGGTGTGATTGGTCAGATAATCATGGTCTTCATTTACGACAAAATACGGGATTTTTTTCCTCTATTTTGCCACCGCGTAAATGTGCTTCCACTAAGTAGCAAAAGGTACATTAATAACCTGTATGACCACTTTTGTTTAAGTTCCTGTAAAGTGAAAGTAAGTCTTAAATTTGACACATCACAGAGAAGAGTATTGCTCAAAGCACTGCCAATTTTGAATGATCTCCAAGGTTATAGTCCAAGTCCACGGCCCACTCGGCTTCCGATCAAACAACTCAACTCTGAATTTGAAAAAGAAACAAAACGTGATATTTCATCTAGTACACCAGGCGGAAGGTGTCTGGTGTTCTACAGTATGTGACAGAAGAGTCTCTGCTGTGATGAAGGGCAAAGTTTATAAAACCGTGGTGAAGGCCGGCCATGATGTACGGATTAGGGACAGTGACACTGAAGAAACAACAGGAAGCAGAATTGATGGTGGCAGAAATGAAGATGCTGAGGTTCTCACTTGGAGTGAACAGATTGGATAGGATTAGAAATGAGCACATTAGAGGGACAGCCAAAGTTGGCAAAATTAGAGAGAGCAGACTTCGATGGTTTAGGCATGTCCAGAGGCGAGTGAGTAAGCAAATTTGGTTAGAAGGGTGCTGAGGATGGAACTGCCAGGCAAAAGAGCGAGAGGAAGACCAAAGAAAAGGATCGGGAAATTACAAATGGTGTATCTTCATAGTACTACATGCTGTAGTTTTTAATCTTGACATGTTTTCATTATATTCAAACGTGTAGATCGGGAAACAAAACTGAATTAACTTTCCAGGGCCTTTTATGTCAAATGTGTTCCTTGCCTGAAATGTTGGGAAACACTGCAGTAGGTAAACGTGTGCGTATGTGTGTTTGTGGAATGGCAGGTATGGAGTTGTGCTTCGAAAGCTGGATCTGCTGAAAGAGGCAGTGGAAGTTTTTGTTGAAGCAATTCACGCTCTTCCTCTTCACTGGGGGGCGTGGCTAGAACTCAGCAACCTCGTCACCAACATTGAAATGGTTAAAAGCTAACCTTCACAAATTCACGCGTTTGTCGCGCCACAAGCTAAGTTCGAAACGTCTGAAAGTCCACGTTCTCGTCCTCTCCCAGCTAAAGTCTCTGTCTTTGGCCAACTGCTGGATGAAGGACTTTTTCATGGCCCACATGTACACAGAGCTGCAGATGATCAAGGAGGCGCTCCAGAAGTACCAGAACCTCATGGACGCCGGCTTCACCAAGAGCACTTACATCATCTCGCAGATGGCAGTCGCCTACCACAATATCCGAGGTTTTTATTTTTTTAATTTCAAGTTGTAAAAATCTTCTAACGTCGCTGAAACCACTCTCTCTCATGTTGTGGCTGGTTATCAAGTATCTCGACTAAATGATGAAAGGGCTTTCTGTTGGGCCTGCTTTGCTTTATTGTGACGCCATTGCAGATATTGACCAGGCGGTGGCTCTGTTTAACAAGCTGAGAGAGCACGATCCCTATCGCATCGACAACATGGACACCTTCTCCAACCTCCTCTATGTCAAAGTGAGGTCTTTATAAGACCAAAGTGGAAAAGAAACAATGTTTTGTAAAAAAAAAAAAAAAAATGCCATTTGTGCCTTTCCGCAGATCATGAAACCAGAGTTGAGCTACTTGGCCCACACGTTGGTTGAGATTGACAAGTACAGAGTGGAGACATGCTGTGTTATTGGTAAGTATTGAACACTCCTGAAAAATATCTCGATTGCTTTTAGGTGGCCCCTGTGATTGACAGCTGAAATGGACAGAAAGATGGGCGGTGTGATTTTTTTTTTTTTTTTTTTTTAAGTCAGCTCATTTGTCAGTCTTTGATTTAGAACATAATGTTTTGAGTTTGAAATAGTATCAGGTAGTTGTTTTGGAATCATAATGTGTTATAAACAAGAATTAAACTTGATGGAGGCGATTATAAACATTTTTTGTACGGCATCACTTACTTGCGATCTTTAAAATTTTTTTGACACAGCTCAGTCGCAATCCTCAACGAATAGGGTACAATACATGTGATTCACACTTAAATGATGGTGTTGTCAATTAACTAACCTGTGGTTGGTTGTTGTAGGCAACTACTACAGCTTGCGCTCGCAGCACGAAAAGGCCGCACTCTATTTTCAGCGCGCCCTCAAACTGAATCCTCGCTGCCTGAGCGCCTGGACCCTCATGGGCCACGAGTACATGGAGATGAAGAACACATCTGCAGCCATCCAAGCTTACAGGTAGGTCAATCAGCGCCTCTGTTTTGGTGGTCACGTCGGGGTGAGTGTCAGGATGTGTTTGTCTGCGTCAGACACGCAATTGAAGTGAACAAGCGGGACTATCGAGCCTGGTACGGCTTAGGTCAGACTTATGAGATTCTCAAGATGCCCTTCTACTGTCTCTACTACTATCGAAAGGCTCATCAGCTCAGGTTTGTAACTGTAGCGTATATTTTTTTCAAGAAAAAAAATGAATAGACAAGTTCTTCTTGTCGGACCGTGATGCTTTACGTCTACAGGCCCAATGACTCGCGCATGTTGGTTGCACTGGGCGAAAGCTATGAAAAACTGTCCCAGACAGCTGAAGCTAAGAAGGTTGGTCCCTTTGCACGTAAACCAATATTTTCTTTCTTTCCATGTGTACGTGCACGTTTTCAGACATGCATGTATAAATGTTGCTGTTTCTAGTGTTACTGGAGGGCGTACTCTGTCGGAGATGTAGAAAAGATGGCGCTACTTAAACTGGCAAAGTAGGTGGCGCTGACTTTCGGGTTATGTGATGTCTTATGTTACTATTACATTGTGGTGGCACAAAAATACAAAATAAAAAAGTCATTCAGATGGAAAAAAAAATGCATTTGCTTTGTGTTTGCAAGGTCAGAATCTGGAAAAATAATTTGTACTTTCAAACTAAAAAGTGTTTCTTATGAGCCCTGTGCTTCTCAATCTTTTTACACAAAGAAACACCATTAAAAAAAATTGCTTTCAAAGTACCACCACAATAATGAATGATAAAAAAAAAAACTGTAGCTTTAAAGCCCGGTTAGCAAACTGATGCAGAGATTTTATTCCTAAAAAGTGTATTTAATATCATTCTACATCACTGTAACATTACGCCGTTTGATCATTAGCAGGGTGCAGAAACAGGAAAAAAAAGATTTAATTAAAATGTACATAAAAGTAAATTTACCCAAATGTAAAAAAACAAAAAATCTTAAAAATGTCATTATTTAGTTCAGCTAAATACAATTGAACCGTCTTGAACAAAGGTACTGTAAGTGGAATGAAAAGTTAGAACATTTAATTTAATGATTCATTAATATACCACAAGAGGGAGCCCACGTTGCACGAGCAATTATAGCACACTGAGCCTTGTATTCCTTAGTTTTAAGGGATTCGTGATTTATTGGTATACAGTAATAATACTTGGCATAAAGTTAATACCACAAGTGCAAAACTAAACATTCCTCACTCTGTAAAGGTAGCCTGATTTATTTTTTTGGTTCAGAGTATTTTTCTTCTGTTCTTAACATGATGAAGCTACATGTCAATATTTATTTGTTATTAAGGCTTCATGACCAGCTGAATGAAAATGATGACGCTGCCCAGAGTTACATGCTTTACACCCAAGACGTCTTCTCCTGTGGAGTAAGCATTTTAAAAGGAACTCATGCTCTAACACAAGTCTAAGAGGTAGAATGGGGGGACAATATTATGGAATGGAATTTAATGCCGGGTTTACAAAAAGCTGTCTCAGTAAAGTTCTTGGGTCCTCAATCAGGAGTGTGAAAACTAATTTTGTTCAACTGCCTATTTCTGAAAATAAGCACGTCTCAATTTTGCCAGGTAGTGACATGAGTCTGCTCCATGCTCCGAATGTTGATAGTCAATGTGTTTGATGAAGAAAGGCCATCTCCACGTGTTAGATTTCAGTATAGTAGTAAACTACAGTCCATACCTTTTTTTTGCAGACTTGTTTTTTTTTAATCATTGGGGCACCTGCTCCATCACAAGTAGCTGTACCTGTTTTTAAAATAGACAAACGTTTAGCTATGCTGTATTGAAATTTAGGTTTTTTTTCCAATCATTGGGCTATTTTGACAAAAACATGTTGCATGTTCGGTTAGTGGGAACATTCATTTAGAGAAATTAACCTGGCACAATAACTTCTCCAAATACTGTTCACACAGGAACAGTTGGAGCACACCGAGGTGAGCACAGCCCTCAAATACCTTGGTCAGTACTATTTCAAGAACAAACTCTACGACGAGGCATCCGTCTGTGCCCAGCGCTGCTGCGACTACAATGATGTGAGCATTAATGTGCATGCTTTGAACAGCCGGGAAATGTTCTGTGATTTAAGAATGTACTAATCTCTATCTACTATTTTTATAGGCACGAGAGGAGGGGAAGGCTTTGCTGAGGCAGATCTCTCAAGTGAGAGATCAGACAGAGCCACTGTCGGGCGATCTGTTTCCACCACTCCCCAACAACAATAACAACAATACAACACCCGTTAGGAGGGTGTCGCCCCTCAATGTGCTTCCAATTTCCTTTACACCTTGAGACTGCTGCTTGTTTCCTGACCTTTCCAAGTGTTGCTAAAAAATTGAACACCTGATACTGTTCAAAAGCTTTATTACTGTTGTTAGATATTAAAATGCTTGTTTCTAAAATAGTAAGCTTCTTTTGGCTTGTCCCGTTCGGGGTTGCCACAGTGTGCCATCTTAAATGAAACAATATTTGTTTGTCCTTCCTGACACAACCCCTCAGGGGGATGGGTTGGGGGAGGCCCCAGTCACATATGAACTCACAACCCCTTGTTTACCAAACCAGTGCTCTAACCACAGAGCGATGGGACTTCCAGTCTCTAAGATGCAGTCATTTTACTTTTCTTCATAGACTTGTGGAATACTGGAAATATTCCTGCAATCAAGTACACGAGTGAACACGGGCAGTGTTGAGAGTGGATAGAGATTTATCTGATGTGGGCCTTCACAAATGAGGTTCGACTGCCACTGATATTTTGGCTTTTTTTTTTTTTTTAATGCACAGATCATGCCTCTGTGCTCTTATATGTGAAAATCAACACCACTGCTTTCCCCTTCTGGTATGACACTGCAAATATAACTAAAATAGTATCAATATTGTTTAAATCTGAGGAGGAATTTTTCAGGGATGAGAATTTTCCACAGATTTGTGGAATTCTGAGTTTTTTCAGCTGAAAAATGTCTTGTGAAACGTGTAGATAGATATAACTTTTAGACATACGTATGTGTTATCAAGTGGTCTGCACGTTTTCCAGTGTGGTGAAAGTCTTGCCAAGTTTTCAATATATTATGATTGCCCTGTATTTACTATTTAGAAGCCACCAGAGGCCAGCATTTAAGAGTTTAAAAAAATAGCCCTGGAGAGGAATCCCCCCCCCCATCTCCATATAGAATAAACACTAATGTGGGAAGCATTATATTTTATTTTAAGGTTCTTTGTAAAAGTCAGAAAGCAAAAACGTGAGGTAAGCAACTCGTCATATTCACAGAACATTAAACTGTATTCCAAGGCAGAATGAACCTTGTCTCTGCCATTATCCACCACATGTGAAGCAAAACCGATAGCCAGATAATTTTAAACATTTCCCTTCGTAAATATACAACTTCATTTAACGTTGTTTACTTGGGTGACATCAGAACTGGAGTCAAGACACCAAGAAGAAAAAAGGGGGATAACGTTATAGTCAAAATAATGCAAGATCTGCTCCCCATGAAGCGTGAAGACGCTTAGTACTTCCCACGTAGAGGCCGAGGTGTGAGGGCAGGGCTCCGAGGCGGAGACTGCTGGCGTGACTTCAAGATCCGAGAGTAAGGAGTTAGGTTAGTGTCTGCAGCATTGCGTGTGTTGTATTTACGTGTTGGCGTGGGGAACAAAGCGTGGTAAAAGGGTCTCTTCTGAGGAGGCTTGTTCTCAGAGTCGCTGGCTATGACAGCACCACATCCCCGCTTCTTGCAAGAAATTGGTGTGGCAAAGCCCAAGCAGGGTAACTGGTGAGGCTGGGTGGCCTGCTCCCGAACCGGTGTCTCGGCCTTGCGCCTCAGGTCAGCCTTCACGAGCACCAGACCGTTCTGCAGTTCCACCAGGATCTGGTCCTAAGAGGAAGTGAGTCAATGGGGTTAGATGTTGTTGCATAGTGCAGCGAAGGCTTGGCTATGATTAAATGCGTTAGGACAGCAAACCCTCCACGTGCTTGTGCACACCCAATATAGGAAGGAGTTAAGTTAAATTAGTCTCGAAGCTGGTTGTGCAATTAAATATATTAGTGAAAATATGGAGAGAGAAGGGGGGGAGACAGAATTCCACATCTTAAAAAAATAACATCTAGTTCTTTTTCTCAGTCCAAACACATCAATCCAGAAATATTGGGACACTGTTAGGAGTTTGCTGAATACTCCTATCAACAAACTATTTTGCTCACAGCCAGTGTAGGGCATATTTGATACCATGTGATAAGTAAAATACATCAGTACTATATATATATATATATATATATATATATATATATAAAAACACATGCACACAGGCACCTCTACTTATAAAATGAATTTGTCGTTTCATAGCGTGATTTTTTTTTTCCCGTAAGTAGAAGCCCTTTTTACATGTAAAAGGAAAAGAAGAAGAAGAAGAAGGAGACAAAGACAAGGGTGAGATCCCTCCGAGCCAATGGGATGCCAGGAAGATGCTGCGTCATAGCCAATGGGAGAGCAGCTCTATTGCACCACTTACAAACAAAGATACAGGATGTTTATGTTTGGTTCAATTTGGGGGCTGCGAATAGGTGTGCCTGTTTTTACCTTTCATATCGTGAATTTTCCTTCGTAACTAGAGAATATTTCTCAGAGAAGGGGTTTCATAACCTGAATTTATCGTTAGAAGAGGTACCATTGTAAATATATTAATTGCTCAAACCTTGAAATGCCCATCCCATACACTAAACTCATTTGAACTTAGTTTCTAAACATTGTAAACTTATTTTGACCCCCCAAAAAAATCTGCAAGCATAAAATATATAAATATGCTGTGTCATGGTTTAAGCCTTAAAATAGCCCTCCCTTTCACAATTAAATTAAATTAGCATTAAACTTTTTCAACAAAAAACATTCTGACAAAATTCTGTCATGTAACTGAGCCATGATATAGCAAGGGTATCTAATGTGAAATTGATGGCAGAAAGGTGTACCTGTTTAATTAGCATTTCGTCTGCCGCAGCCAAAGCCTGACGCAACTTCTCTCCTCCGGTATTACGGCAGCAGGCCCGCTCGCCAGACTGCAGGTCTGAGCCGAGCTTCTGTAAATCCAAGCGCAGCTGACGCAGATTCTGTTGGACGATACAAAAATTTGCAGTGGCTGTCAACTATACGTCAGTAGATTTAGCCCACACAGTCGCTCCGAACCCTTTGTCCCTCCTCCAGCTTGCGGTTGGCAGCGTTGGTGACCGCTGAGCCTGGTGCTTCCAGCTGGATCTTCAGCTGGGTCACCTCTATAAAATCCAGCAGAGTAAAAAAATTACAATGGGGTTAGAGACTTTTCATTTTGGTCATTTGTGTACACAACAACATTGTTTTAGTACTTCAACTAGTCTCCAAATGATTGGCCCAAGTTTAGGTAAAGTTATCTCCTCAGTGAAGACCTGCCATAAAAAGGAGTACAGGAACCCGAGTTTTGGTTTACAACGGTGCGCAAGTACCGTAATTTCTCGAAAAGAATCCGCAAATTTTTCCAAAAAGTTAATAGAGCGCATTATATTATATATTATAGGTATGGATGAAAAATAAAAAAATGCAATCACATTGTAGTCGTATACAGATACATAGTGGTAAAAAGTGTATACCTAACATGATATTGAATGTCTTATGTTACACATTTATATGTATTACAGTAATGTGAGCCCCCAACCTGACCTCTGAGCTCCTCGGGGAGCTTGCATCTTACGATCGTTAGCGTAGCATGCTTGTTGCTGCTGTACCAAAGATCAGAAACGACTGCCCGCGAGTTTGTTTGAACTAAAAAAAAATGGCGACTACACGCTGAGTTGTGCAGCTGATTTTAAAGGAAATATGTCATTACTCGTGCCAATGAAGTCGCGCCGCAGTCCGAAACGATAGCTCGCATCACTGGCTTCAGGTGGATATTAAAACGTGAGCTCTAACTCCATAATACGAGCCTCGTGGGGACATAAAAAAAAAAAAAAAAAAACGGGAGAGCACAAACAGTTGAAATGCTCGCTTTGTAAAAAAAATGTACCCATTCCGCTCGTTTCTGCACAGTTTGAGCTCACGTTGTTTTGATAGCCACCTAAAACCATAGTGAAAGATGCTACAGATTGGAGCCAAACAGAGGGGGAGAGGTTGCGTTACACAACCAAAAAAAAATGTTTCAAGTAATTAATGATGAGTTCCACAGCAATGCACCAAAAGTATCGGCTATGGATCTTTTTCAGATTGGAGATGAATCATAATGCTTCTTTTGCAGGATTAGCCAAGGATGTGTGATCTAGGGGATAAACAGTGTTAAATAGTTGAAATTTTTAAGACTGTAATATCTGTTATAAACAGTGGAAGCCCCGTAGCTTAGTGGTTAGAGCATTGGTTTGGTAAACCAGGGGTTCTCACTGGGGCCTCCACTCCCTGAGAAGGGTTCCGTCATCCGGCATAAAAAAATGTGCCAAACAAATACATGCGCTGTGGCGACCCCGGAAGGGACAAGCCGAAAGAAACTTTAATATGTGTTATCAACAGTACTAAAATGTTGTGCCATTACTGAGCAATTATTTTAGTTGGTTGAGGGATTCTGTTCTGACAATTGCGTGTCCCGTGGCCTGTCCCGAGATTATATTACCGCTGCATAAGCACATTCACATTGATTATTATTAATGATTGTTTTACAGACAGTTTTTTGAAAAACAATACAAGTACAAACTTGACAAAATATAAATACAGGTCATTCCTAATATTCTGACCATATGGGTAAAGGCAAATTGGTGGTGCACATTGTACATTGGTAGGGTTTTCCAGATTTTTTAGGTCAACTTTGGAGGTGTGCATTATACTTCAGGATCCATTATACTCGACAAATTACGGTAACAGCACACAGCACATTTCTGACTGTCTGTTTTAAATATTTTAAAGCCCCATATTTTGGGTATATATACTCCCAGAGAGTGACTCTCTATAACATGGATTTAGTATAAGTGTCAATTCCACAAAAAAAAAAAAAAAAAAAACACAACCTTGGTTATGTTTCAAGAGTGTTCCGAAATTGCTCCTGTCAACTACTTCTGTTTGTCCCAGTTTTGTATCCACCTTGTGCATATTTGGCTAAGACCACTCTCTTTCCTCTGATTCATTGCCTCTGTGTGTAGGACCAACTTATGAAAGCGCATGCGTTTGTTAAATTGACACCCCTGGCTCAGGAGCAGAGATCATCTGATTTACTGTGACTTTACCAAGGCGGAGAAAATGGAGGAATCGCTAATGCCTTGTGTCTCGAGCTCTGACACTGTTGTCTTTTGTGCTGTCCTATGACCAACCCCACACTGCACTAATTAGGTTCTTTGCGCAAGCGCCTCAAGACAAAAAAATCATAGTGTATGATACTAAAGTCAACACATCTATAACAAAAACATTGTACGTACCCTGAGTCTTGGTAAGCAACTCAGCACGACACAATTCAAGCTCTTCACGCATTCGGGTGTTTGTCTGGGTGCTGAGCCGGTTAGACCGTCGAAGCCCCTCGGGTTCAGGTTCAGGTTTAGGTTCAGGTTCAAGGGCAGGAGCAGAGCTTGGGCCTGCCTTACTAGTCATCTTTTTGAGGGCAGCAGACAGTTCCTCAATCTCTTCATCCCTTTCCTACATTATTAAAGTGTTAACATGAAGTTCCACATCACATCAGCGGACAGATCATCCCATCTTAGTTTTACAGCAATCACCTTTAACTCTTGGCTAAAGAATTTCTTCAAATGTTTCTGCAGGTTTGTTATCTTGTCCTCACAGCGCTCTTCAATTAGAGCTCTCTCTGTCTCTAAGGTCTCACTATAGGACAGGAAGAGAAGGTTTTTGTTGTTTTTGAGAAAACAAAAACAATACAGGGTTAATGTCTCCAGCACACCTGAAATCATCTTGCATTCTGGAGATGACCTCCATCATCTCAGAGACAACCTGCTCCCTAACATTAGCCTCTAGAAGTTCTTTTACTTCCTGCTGCCGCTGCACCTCCCGCTTGAGGATGTCGATGGCCTGCAGCAAAGACTTAAAAAAAATAATAATAATTAATTAAGCAGATGGGATTGTTCACTCTTCATAGGATTGAATGCCCATCTTGTAAAACTATTTATTTACCATGATTTCTTGAAAATAATGCGCAAATTTTTGCAAAAATATTTTCAAAAAGTTAATAGACCGCATTACATTTAGGTATGGATGAAAAATAAAAAATACAATCACATTGTATAGTTGTATACAGGTACAGAGTTGTAAAAAAAAAAAAAAAGTTGTGTATATATACATTTCGATGTCTTATGTTACACAATTACATTTGTTACAATAATGTGCCCCCCCAACCTGAACTCTATGACCTCCTCAGGTAGCTTGCATTTTATGATCGTTAGCGTAGCATGTTTGTTCCTACTGCACCAAAGATCAGAAATGACTGCCCATGAGTTTGTTTTAAGTTAAACCAAGACAAAAAAATGCTGACTATCACGGTTAGTTGTGCAGCTGCTTTTAAAAGAAATCTGTCATGACTTGTGCTGATGACACCGCCAACCCGGAAGTAGCGCAGCAGTCCGAAACAACGATAGTGTGTCCTGTGGCCTGTCCCGAGATTATATTACGTTTGCATCAGCACGTGGACAATGATTATTATTAATGATTGTTGTAGATGACTGTTTTTTGAAAACAATACAAGTACAAACCTAACAAAATATAAATACAGATAATTCCCAATATTTTGAGCATATGAGTAGCAGCAAATTGGTGGTACGCATTGCACATTGGTAGAAGGGTTTTCCTGATTTTTTAGGTCAACTTTGGGGGTGTGCATTATACTCGAGAAATTATGGTACTTACAGGAGAGGTTAAACTGTGGTAGCAAACATTTACAATTCCCACATGGAAGACAACCTCCAGACATGAGTTTTGATTACCAACATCATTTGATCAACCAGCACAATTTAATGCAGTCACAAACAAGAGCGTTGTTAAAGTGCCTGCCTTACAAAGAAAATGCTCATTTTATTGTGGTTTGAAGTGGTGTACAATTGTAGTACATCATATTGAGACGTGCTTTTCATTAAACCTCACACCGATCTGATCGACTTGATCGTTATCAGCCAGGAATTAGCAGTTTATGCTGATTGGTTTTAATATCAGAATTAACGACATTTACTCGGTGTCGCTCTTGTGTAGAGTATATTTGAATCCAAAAGCTTTTTTTCTTTTTTTTAGCCTTATCACATCTTATGATGTAGAACTGTAAATATCTGAACGTCATTTAAAAAAAAAAAAAAAAAAAACGTAGGCAGTGTGAGACAGACAACGCGTAATGCCTAGATCAGACTACATGATAAATTGGATTTTTCATGATTGCACTGTCGTCAGCCTACTGCTATATAATCTTGGATTCAAATAGCACCGCATCCCATCTCTTAAAATCACTATGCTTTATCTTGTCAACTCAAACGTGACTGGATAAACATTACCTTGGCAATGACAACAACACTAGCTCACTCCATGTGGCTTAAAGAGCAGAATGAAGAAAAAAAATGCTGGTGGTAACTGGTGCTCGGGATAGGACTTAAATTCAAAGTTTGCATACTTTTCATACGATAGGGCTCGCAAGCAACCAACAACACGTTCTATAGCCTAACAAGCTAGTGCTGGCACTAATGATTGTACAAAAAAGTGGCCTTGTTGAATCATAAAGAACATGAAGCCTAATGACCTTAAACATAGTTCCATCACATTCTCATTAGAGCAATGTCGGCATGCTCTCTAAACTGACCCGGGAATGTTTGCCTCAACATTTAAAACTGTTTCCAACTTTTGAACCAAGGAAGATTATTAGATAGATATCTCAGAACAATCTCACTCCACACCATGAAATAAAAGTGGCATAAAAATACAAATACAAAATTTATCAGATTTCTTCTGTTGAATGGCAGGTTAATTGCACCTTCTGCATTGGTTTGGTAAACCAGGGGTCATGAGTTCGTATCCCACTGGGGCCTCCGCTCCCCGAGAGGCGTTGCGTCAGGAAGGGCATCCGGCGTAAAAACTGTGCCAAACAAATATGTGCGTTCATCTGAGATGAGACGCTGTGGCGACCCCTCACGGGACAAGCCAAAAGAAACTTACTTACTAAGTAAAATTGGATAATTGACCAAGGCATACCTGAGGCATATTATTGTACCAGAGATTCAGATTTAAACATTTTGTGTCTAATGAGTTAACCAATCTATATGTACAACAGACGACCAATGAAAAAGTCTTAATGTCACAATGTCTATTCATGTCATTTTGACTACAGTTCTATATTGTTTCTGCTGCCAGACCGCCAAGTAAAATGTCATAATTACCAAGCAATAGAGACTGATAATGTCGCCTGCCCTTATGCACTTGACTTACTTCGGTATTCAACAAGGTGATATCTCCATCTTCAACATCACTCTCATCTTCATCCTCTTCCGACAATGTGCTGTCATTCCTGTTGGCTGGCTCACGCAGCAGAGACTGGATATAGGACACTCTGTTCTTAGTGGAGGGTGCATTGACCAGCTAGAAGGAAACCACAAAAACAATGTCAACCTATCTTTTGCCTAATAATGAAACACTGAAGACACTCCAACTGTAAATTCTTACTTGGGACGCAATAGCTGAAAACTTGAGGGCTTGCAGTGTCTCATCATAGATGGAGGCACATGTGTTGATATTGACCACCATGCTGGAAGTTCCTCGGCCACAGAAAAAACCTTGGAGCACTCGTGTCAGCTTGCTGTCCCTGAACGGCACCACTTGAGGGGGCCGTGACCTGTAAATGTCATTTGAAGGATGTAGCCTATCCTCTCAAAAATCTACTTATTCAATTTCACCCCTGCCACAAAATTTCATTTTCACAAAAAATAGTTACGACTAATGATATACATGTTTATCCATCCCACTGACCATAGTCGATGGAAAATGAACCGGTGTTTCCATCTGTTGCCAACAGAATGATAGCTTTGTGTTCAACTAAACAAATCCTCATTTTGCCTTGAATAAGCCAATGAGTAAATTGAAACAAGATTTCAGCAAAAATATACACACACTTTTTCCATCTGATTTTTCACCCCAACGAACAATATGTAATTAACTATTAGATATACTTAAGCACATACTTGTTAGTCTGGTTGTGTCTCAGAGTAGCAATGCAGCGCCCCAGTGTTAGGAGGGAGGTGTTTATGTTGTTAGCTTCCTTCATCCGTTCACCGCAGCGCTGCGCTTTGCAGCGTTCCGACCCAGCTAGATCGCAGACAGTCAGCCTGTAAGGAGTCCACAACTAGATGAGTGAAGAAACTAAAAAGGAACACATTTTGAAGAGTGAGATTTGGAGACAGGCGACTCGTGAGAACGTCTGCCTCACAGTTCTGAGGAGCAGAGTTCAAATCCCAGCCCCGCCTGTGTGGGGTTTTCAGGCTCTCTACATGCCTGTCTGAGTTTTCTCCAGGCACTCCAGTTTCCTCCCACATGCCAAAAACATGCATTAATGGGAGATTTTAAATTGCCTTTAATTGGGATTGTGAGTGCGAATGGTTGTTTCTATGTGCTCTACGATTGGCTGAAACAAGCTCAGGGTATATCCTCCCTCCTGCCCGTTGACAGCTGGGATAGGCTCTCACACCCCTCATGAGGAAAAGCGGCTCGGAAAATGGATATGGTGGCGCCCAAATGTCTCGGGTGGTTCACTTACTCGCTGATGTGCATGTTCTGACCAGATTCTGCACTTGGATGGATGTGGAGGACACGGATGGAGAAAATGCTGTGGCTGAAGTGGTTAAGAGGGAGAGAGAGAGAGAGAGAGAGACACAGAGACAGAGAGAGAAAAAAGTAAGATTAAAGAAATGGGCACCAGCAACACAAAAACTCATAATAAAGAACCGGAAAGAATTTGAAAGACTTTTACCTACGACTCGAGTTTTGGTTGAGGTGGGTGCTGGCAAAACTTTGATTACGACGTCCAGCTCTCAAAATTTTCCAGGCTTCCTCTGCACTGCAGACTTGGACCCATGTAAGGTCTGACACAACCACAGGATGCAGCAAAATTGATGTATTTGCGCCAACAGAAAAAGATAACAAAATCCTATGGCACAACATCAACGCTACAAAATGAAACTCAATACAAGAGATGTAAAGGAGCGTCTTAATAAAAGACAACGCTTTGTTTGGACTGACAGTGTCAAAAGATGTTAATTAAATGCATTTATGTACTACTGTAAACCACAAGTATTTTTATGAGTAGATTTCTGATTTGATTTTGTGACTTTTGAAATCTACCTCAGTAGTAGTACACAGTCTTGTGTAGGTACGGTACACTTGAGTCTGTGTACTGTATATACTGTACAACGACAAGATATTTAAAGGTCTACTACTTTGTACTATTTAGACCTCCATAGTGACGAATACGGACTTAGTACAAGTGCCCCTTTTACTTTAAAATAATGAAAAAAAATAAAGGCCTTGAACTTTAGTCCATCACTATAGCTTACTCCCCTGTCAATGTCATTGTGAATGTAAATTACCCTTCACATAGGGATTGCCGTGCTTGTCGTCACTCAGCCGCAATGTGATCCTTTTTCTCGGCTGTAGAGAAGGTGCCGCGTCCAGCAGGTCATACAGAAACTCGTTGTAGATCTCATAAAAGGACACCCAGATTGAGAACTGCACCCCTTCCTCTAGTTCGTCTCCACCACTTTGGGACATGCTCTCAGGCTCCAGACACACACTGTCACAGTCTGCAGAATAAGTATACATCATGTGCATGCAGCATCACGTTAAGAACTTTATAGTTAGGCATAATACAGCTTTAGCATACACACATGCATACCTTTTATCACTGGGGTGGGTGACGTATTACCCAAAGGCCATATTTGACTACCCAATACTTTATTCCACCCAGCGAAGCAATTACATGATGATATTGAGAACCATTATGATGTCCACAACCGCAGAGATTGGCTAATGTATGCACCCCCCCCCCTTTTTTTTTTTTAAACACACGTCTAATCCATTTATGCTATTAAATTTCATTGAAATAATTTTTTAACACAGAAATAAATGGTTCATAATGAAAAATGATTAATTATAATTAAATATAAAGAGGCATGGTGGTAAGCAGACTGGTAAGCAGATCTGCCTCATAGTTCTGAGCACTGGGGTTCAAATCCCAGCTTCCCTCTGTGGCTTTTGCATGTTCTCCCCATGGCTGCATAGCTTTTCTCCAGTTTCCTCTCGCATTCTAAAAACATGCATAGTAAGTCAATTGAAGCCTCTAATTTACCCATAGTTGTGAATATGAGTGCAACTACAGTCCTTTATACAGGATGTGCCCTGTGATCAGCTGCCGCCCAATTCAGGGTGTACTTCACCCCTTGCCTAACGATTGCTGGGATAGGCTCCAGCACACCCGCGACTAATACTGAAAAGAGGTACGGAAAATGAACGAAACAATTATAAATAGTCCACTTTAACAGTGAGCATGAACTATTTTACTGTCACCTTTTTTGACCGCATCTACAAATAACACTTGGTCCCATTAAAAAAAAAAAAAAAAAAAAAAAGGTGGTGTGGGGGGGATAATCATCAAAACAGATTCACCTACCTCTGTAATACCTTCCATGACATTGATCAAGTATGTATTTGATTTTGTTGTTATTGGGAAAGTTTATTGAATATAGGAACTACTGATGAGCCCCTGTGGCATGTTTGCCATTCATGTTTGGGGGGAAATTTCAAATACAGAACTTCTTTCCAAACTCCTCTTACCATCCAGTTGGATAGCGATGTTGCTGGCAGTAGAAAGTCCTCCAATCCCACTGTCCCATATTGTTGTGTTTCCAGCTCGACGAGAACTCATGTTCTCATCCTGTAACGTGCGAGAGGAATAACTTTTATATCAATGTGAAACTAATGAGGGATTTTCTTACTATTCTGGGTTATTTTAGTTACCTCTTTGAGCAGAGAATTTCTCCGGATTTCCTCCACCCTGACCTCGGAGGGCTCTAGGTGTCTCACATCCTGGTACAAGACAGGCTTCAGGTCCATCGCCTGATAGAGACGACCCTGAAGTCTTTTGAAAAGAGAGACTAAAGCTCTGGGTAGGAGGCCTACATCACAACGGGTCCCTGCAAAATACGGTAGTCAGTCAGTGACCGCTTTGACGAGACAAAAATTGCATCTTTAAAGATGTGCACTGGGAGTGTGGCATTCAGTTTAAGTCAGAATAAAACATACCTTGAATAGTATAGGTCTTTCCAGAATTGGTGACTCCATAAGTGTAAAGGAGTCTGTTGTTGCCCCGAAGAACATTCGTGACCATCTCCTTCATGGTACACTCATAAAAGTGTTGCTGCGTCGTCTCTGGTCCACAAATCTGATAGTTTAACAAGACACCAAGTGCGTGTGGTTACAGTTCTTGCATGAGACCTTATTTGATTTAACAGGTGTAGGTAAAGCTGTACACTGATGGGTGGGTAATTCATTTTAATTTATTGGTTCCAACAATTTTGTTTTTCAAATGACTTCTGTAGTACAAAGCGTGTCCTTGATGACATGCACGTACAAAATGGCTGCAAACAGAAAATAATCTTCAAAACCAAGAGTCCTTGTCAACCTAGCAACATAGTATTATATTTACATTGAGCAACTTTGTTGGACCCCTCTACCGACTATTTTACAAAGAGATGAATAATTCCTGCAGAGACCACAACTTTCATTTTGACATTTTTTTGCATATAGCAAAAAACGCCAGTCATTTGTGCAAAACACATGGTAACCACAGTAATCTTGCAAAAGCTCTGATTTAGAGACATGTTGGAAACTTTTGAGGTAGGTGCTTCAAAGCCACAAATACTTTGCTTAGGTTGTCTTGCCTTACCGGAACAACTTTAAACCACTTTCACATGGACCAGCCAAGTCTTGCATGACGACAATTTTATGTTAAACTGTTGAAAACGTAAAAGGTTAATAGATAAAGGACTGTTTGATACAAATGAAACATATTTCCTAGGTGGAAGCACTTATTTTCTTACCATCTATAAAGATAACATTTATTACCAAGGATCCCATCTGATGTGCGTCCAGTGTCTGAGACGCACAAAAACTAACAGGGTTGCATAAAGTAAGATCAATCTGCATCTTAGACTAAACCTTACGGTCTGAATAGCACGGCCCCAAAAAAAAGGTGCACGCCCTGACTGCGTGTGTGTGCCCTTAGTTTTCAGACAGTGAGTCATTGGCTGTTACAGAAAGGCATAAAAGGAAAAGGAATTAGCCTAATGTCACTGCAACAATGTAGAAACATTTTGGAATCAAGCCAAATGAACGCAGCCAACAAGCTGGTATGTAGAATTTGTATGAAGTCACAAACAACACAAAACCTCAAAGTGACAGAACCCATTTAAAAAAAAAACATCCCACCCAATTTCTTCAAATGAGAACAAAAAACAATGGGAAATTTCCCATTTCCCGTCATCTTGCAATGATGGAACACTTTGTCCCAACGATGCAATTAAAACACGAGTGTATCTGGTGCATTATATACGGTATAGCATACTCACTATTGTAAGCAAAGCCGCCATTGAATATGTTGATAAAACAGCGTTTAAGGAAAGCCTACAGACATTTTTTTTTTTTACTTTAGTACTGAAATTCTCAAATCAAACCAGGTTGCTTTGTGTTCCTTTCTTCAGCAGCTGGGGATCTTGATCAACAGTATATTCCCTATTAAGGTATTAATAATGTAATGTATAATGGTTATACCTCTGTGCCAATTTAATATTTTCAAGTGTAATTTTTGTGAACAGAGCCTAGGTCTGTTCTATTTATATTTATTAATTAAATATATTTATTGTTCTACACGACAAATGTGTTCAGTATTCTTAGAATTAGACATTGTTCTTTAACAAAAAGGATGTACCTGAATTATTATTCTCCAACATTATATCTTGGATTCACAGGAAAAGCATATTAAATCATGTTTACTGTATACGGGGAGTCCTCAGGTTAAGACGGTCTCGACATAAGACATTTCAACTTCACAACGCCCGTTCCCGCCTGCCATTTTGTCTTGCTAATGCTTGTCCACGCTTGTGCGCCGGGAGTATCTTTGCATTTTTTGCCCTCGTTTTTAGACATTATCGCCCCAAAGAAAAAAGCCGTGTCTTTTACCAATGCTTCTGGAGCCAAAAGAAAATTAATTACCATGGAAACGAAGCGCAAGATCCTAAAAAGATTGGAGAAAGGAGAGACACCAACACCACCAAGGTTTCAGTCGGTCGACCGTGTTGACAATTCAGGTGAGGCAGGGTATATAACTGTTCGCCAGCCAATTGCTAAATTCTTGGAAATTGTGCCGTGCTTTTAACGTTAAATTTCTTCAAAACCGTGTAACCATCTAAGCTTTGATTTTAACAGGTTTGTCTTTGGTGGAAAACATCAAAGTCCCCCCCCCCCCCAAAAAAAAGACAAACAGGTACATACGGCCTGGACTAAAATTCATCCATGTAAAGCCCCGAAATTAATTTAAAACAGTCCTGTCTGTATCAACCCTTAGGTGTAAGTGTAGCCTAAGGCATGGAGTTCAATTCCTGGATGATATGTTGGGGGGGACAAAGACCATCTAGTCACGTCAGTGTGACAGGTCATTACCTATGACCAAAATGAAGCACCCCCCCAATCTTCTTTCTGACCAAATGATGTATTCCACAAAGGTTAAGGAAATGTGATATAAAGGTTAAAACACTGTAGCTGCTTAAAGATTTGACCTTCAACAGAGTTGCTATGTCTAAAAAAATAAATAAATAAAATTAAAAAAAAAAAAAAAAAAAAAAAAAAGGCACTGAAAGGGGATGTGTATCAGTCCCTGGATAGCTGTCACTGGAGGGAGGATTAAAATCAGATCAGGGATTTTTTCCCCCCTTTGTTTGTGTGTCTATGGGTGGGTGGGGGGGGGGGGGGTCATATTACTCTGCCCACAGTGCACCAATGCAATGTTATAAGAGTTACCCACCTTGGAGAAAGTGAACTTGTGCATGCTCTGAGAGATGCCCCTCTCAGCCATCTTCATGTTTTGAGAGCACCTTGGAGCTTTAAGCAGCAGTGTCTCTTCATCTTGTATGTCCACACATTCCTGCAAGAGGAGCCCGTTTAGAGAGGCGCCACACGCACGTGAAGGAAATGGATTGTTCCGAAATTGGACCTGGTCTTCGCCCCTCTCTCGCTCCTCCTGTGTGAAGGGTCGTATCCGCAGGAAGACCTTGACCCTCTCTGTGTCGTCTTTATCACTGCTGTCTGGCTTCATCACTGCAGGTTTCACAGCCACTTTCTAAAGTACACGATTCAGGCATGTGATTTGACTGAATGAAAAAAAGAGTGAAAAATAGCCAAGGGTCTGGGGGCTGGAAGCATGATCAAAGGATGATCACCAATTTTAATGTGCAAGTTTTATAAATTGTATTATGAATTAAACATATCGAGTACATCTATAAATAAATGCTATTCTGTTTTCAAAATGTAGACAATATGATCGATCGTTCATTATTTAGGTGCATACCTTTACGCCCAAAAAATTACAAATTCAAATACAAATTCAACCAAGTAAACTACTAGAAGTGAAACAAAATTTAATTCATATTTGCATCATGGCATGCAAGAGTGCTTTCATAGCCTGTATATTGTATCCATTCAAAAACGTTTTAATTCTTGTTTTTGTAAATGATTGAAACGCATGAATTTGACAATTATTGCGTCATTTTTCGTTATCAGTAAATAATATTGACATTTTTTTTACAAGAAAATGCTTCTGAACTCTCACTTCGTGTCTGAGCAAACACACTAAGCCCGTGAGTGCTCCCTTTGACCAATTTAAGCAACATCAGACGTATGCATCATGGTCAGATCAGTGTCATCCATTGAAGCTCCATGGCTCATTAAAGACTCAGATTAGAGCTTTTACATTCCCATCAGAACATTTTTAAGAACAATTTGGTGTTTTTTCAAACCTACAATCAAAATGTCAACAAACAAAAAAATACATTGCTAACCAAATCAAGCCAACTCTAACTACAAATTTGAAAGGTCGCTTCCAACTTCGTTACATTTATGTATTTTTAACCCACAATGATATCCCCGTCTGTTTTTCTTGGTGTAAACCTGAATTATTGCTAGCAGAATATATTCAGCAATGCACAGTAAAAGCTGAATGATGCTCCCAAATAGTTTTAAGGTTAATGTTATGTTTCCTCCTATATTTAAAATGCAGAATTAGCTTTACGTGGACTGTATTGTCTGTCCTTTCATCCTCGATCAGGCTGTGCCAAGGTGGAATTTTAACATTATACATCATCTCTTCCTGTACTTTCTTGTTTGGCTTCAGACCAGACCTTTTTTTTTTTTTACTCAAAAAAAAAAAAAAGAGAAAATCTCCTCCAGTTTCACCACTATTTCTTCTATTATCCACATATCCTGACATTCATTAAAGTAACAGCACTTTTTTTTTTTTACTTTTACCATTATTATCGAAAGTAAACACAAGCAGCATATCTAACTATCTTTGCTCTATGTTGCCCAGACTGTGTTGCTAACTAAAGCACTTGGTGGTGGACAGTGTTTGTAATTATGAATGTACCCCTTTAAAAGGGGATGGTCAGATAAACAAGGGAGTAGAAGTAGTCTGAGCACAGATCTTAAAAAAAAAAAAAAAAGGACTGGATGGCTCATTGGCCACCAAAACTGAAGTCGCCATCCGCCATTGTGAGACTCCCAAAACAACCATGCCGACCTGTGCAGCAACTAAGCGATAATCGCCAATTTCGTGGCTGTGAGAAAACATTCCACAGGTAAGTTATAAAGATTTACTTTGACACTGTTAAAGTTTGTTTGTAAAGGGTTTTTTTTATTTTCTGAAGAGCTTAATTCACTTGAATAAAGTTTTGATTACGGTTGTTGTTCACTGTTTACTCTCTGCTTCACCTTTATAGGCCGACGGTTTTTCGCGAAAAAGCGAGGACAATATTTTGCCAAACTTCGTCAGTGGATAAGCAAGAAAACACATTTTCTGTGAAATTTTTGATCTATTTCATTATACAGAACTCTACAAATTGAATTAGATTTTCAAATGCAAAGAAACAAGTTTACATTTTCTGTCTGCTGATTCAAATCATTTGAGTATTTTAGATGTATATAACCATTGGGTAAACAGTGGTGGACAATGTTTTTATTTTTAAACAACCCACACAGTGGGGTAAAAAAGGACATTTCAAAAGACTAACAAAACTCACAAGCCCCATATTGGATATCTGAGGGTCCAGGCCCGGTGAAATGACAGAGAGCTCGGGCAGACGTGACATGCCCAATCCTCCATAGTCTGCTGCAGTGGACTCAAAGACAGCCATGTCCTCTCCTTCGTCAAAAGGTGACGCACAGGTCGAGGACAAAGAAAATGCCATTTACCTGTTGCAAAGACAACAATGCAAGTCAAGCAATATAGAAGCACACTTTTTTTTTTTTAATACATAGAATAATTGAAGGTCTGTTTTACCTGAGTGTATAAGACAGATCTCAAGAATATACACTGATGTTATTTTGAATATGCACGATTCATTTTTTGTACAATACGTAGTGAACTGCAGTGATTGGCAGACATGGTGTATCGAAAAACAAGCCCTTCAATGAGTTGAGTTGCTAAACAGGAAGGATTACTCCAACCGAGCCCACATAACACTTAAAAAAAAGGAATACAATTTCCCCAGATGACAAAAAGTAACTGTAATGACACTTATTTCAGTTAGCTACTGATTATTTCAAACTTCTTTTGAAACACAATCATCAAATTTTGTGTGCGTATACACAGACACAAGTGTAGAAGACGTTTTTTTTTTAGTATTTGATGCAATGTCAGAAGTCACATTTAGTCGGTACATCTGCGTCACGTTGATTCCCTTGAACTCACCCTTTTCGAAAGGTTGGACGGACGTTCGTTGTTCGTTTTCCGGGAATATTGTACTGTCGTAAGTTTAAAATCGTTAAATCCCACGAAACTGAAAATACATTTGAAGGATATAAGACGACGTCAAAGTAAAACGCTAACTACAAGTGTTTAGGCCGGCTGCATTTTTCATGCTGCTTCGCAGTGAGATTCAAACAATGCGCCTGAACTAGTAGACCGTATGAGCAGTTTTGAATTCGAATGAGAAGTCGCTGTATGATTGGCTGGAGTTCTTCTTCGTTGTTGTCGTCGTCTTCTTCTTCGAATGGGTGACATCCAATGGAGGATTACCAATGACGTAGGATAAAAACAAGTATCCGCACAGATCCCTTTCACGCGGTAATTCGGTTTTAACTTCCGGTCAGAGCAAAACATTGCTGTGTGTACTATTTCTCGTGAAACTTGACATCCTTAGACATTCTTACAATTGTACATTGTGAAACATATTAACATCAAATTTAGTTGGAATACTTTAGTTTTAGTTTTTTTTAGTGAACATATGGTTAATTCTTGTTGCGCATTTGGCTGCAAAACCGTGCAAGTGTAATAGTATGATGCTATGCGCTGTAATCACTGATCGAAAAAAAAGACTGGATAGCTCGTTGGCCACTGTAGCTGAATTCGCCGGAAGCAGCTATCCGCCATCTTGATACTCCCAAAATAACCATCCTGACCTGTGCAGCGATGAACGCAGTTAATTTTAATGAATCGTCTCTTCATATTTACATAATCGATTTATGAACTAGTTTTGGAATCGGAAATCAGGGCTAATGTTTTTTTTTTCAACTATTCATGTTTGGTAAAACAAAAATGCTTGTAATATCTCAACTTTACCATTTATGATTTTTACAAGAATCATGAAAATTGACGCTGTAGATGTGAGTTTATGCAAGTTTATTTAATATTCTTTTCATCTGTAAATCACGTTATTTGTTTATGTGATATATTTTCTCTTGTTCATGAAATCCCTGAGTGAGAGATTTGAAAGTAATTGTGAAGAGATATCTGTGAACACCCGTGAATTTTTCTCCTTTAAGAGACAGCGAGAGGATTAAACCAAGTTGAGACCAGCCAAGGTGTGTGTCTTCTCATTCATCCATCCAAAAAAATACACAACGCAATACGCAGGCAGTCACAAAGAAATAACTTTTCACCGGTGTGTTTCAGTTTAACCTCCATAATTATTTATTATACTGTAATTATTAATGTGGAAAATACATCATTACAATGCAGATGAATGTGTTTGGAGTATTTGATCTAGTTGTATAAGAGGCTTCTATCACTGATAATATATTTGAGTATCACAGGCATATATCACAGCTTGATCACAATTCTTGTGTTTTACAGTCACTGATATATATTTCAGAACCACAGCCTCTCAACTATTATTATGTATCGCAGGTTGTATACTGTTGAATGTAAATGATGCTACAAACGTATCTCAATATGTATATAAATGAGTGGAAGTGTACACTAAAGGTTACATTTTAACTTCATAGAGAATAATCTCTATTAAAAGGTATCAACTGAAGATGTGTTGTTGCGGGTGTTGTGACGGCGGGCTCTGTGCAGGTAGGCATGTGTATTAATATGTAGGTGAGACGGACTGCGCATGCGTGGTGTGTGCTTGGAGGCAGTAAAGCGACTATAACAGCGAACTGATGTTCCGTGTTATTAGTACTCCTGCCATTGAGTGTTGGAGGTGCGACGCGAGAAGGGAGTTAAACCCGAGGAGGACAACCTCAGCCCAGGAGAAGATGTCTCCCCTTCGTCTGGCGACCATGGTCAGGCAACTAAAGCTGGAATAGTTAACAGTGTGTATATGTGTGTGGAATTTATTGATATAATTTCTGGGATTTTTCATCCTCTTTTACAAAAAGTGTCTGAAAAATTCCTATATATTCTATATACCTAATATGTCAATTGAAATGCCTGATACACGAAGATGAGAGGTGGGCGTGGCAGTTGACGTTTGGCATGGGGAACATTATTAAGGCCTGTACCTCCTATTACATATCCATCCTTCCATTTTCTTAGCTGCTTAACCTCACAAGGGTCTCAGGAGTGCTGGAGCCTATCCCAGTTTTCAACGGGCAGGATGCGGGGTACACGCTGAACTGGTTGCCAGCCAATCGCAGGTCACATAGAAACAGACAACAGTCACACTCACAATCAACCCTAGGGGCAATTTAGAGTGTCCAATTAATGTTGCATGTTTTTGGGATGTGCGAGGAAACCGGAGTGCCCGGAGAAAACCTTCGCAGGCACGAGGAGAACATGCAAACTCCACATGGGTCCGGGATTGAACCCGTGACCTCAGAACTGTGAGGCCAATGCTTTCCAGCTGAGTCACCGTTCCACCTTCCTAAAACATATTTATGTGTCAATGTATCTTCTAAACCTTCCTGGGCATGCTGCAAATATTTACATTATATTCATGTCTCCCAAGTATTTAATTTATTGCACTGTTTTCCATAACAATATATATATGTTTACCATGCTTTTTGCCCTGACCAGAAGTCAAACCTATTGACCATGGCGGCGTCCATCGTGGATGCAGAGTGTAGTTTTTATTACGTCATTAAAGATTACTGTTTACGGATGTATGTGGATGGAATAAATAGTAGCTATGAAGAGACGCAGAGCTCATTTTGACCCTGGCACTGGGGAAGTTTTTAAATTGCTAAAGGAGTGGGTTGGGAGTTAGGGGGATTATTTGCCGCTTGTTATGCATGGACCAACTTATTCAGAAAATAAACTGGTGTAAATGAATTTCGTGTTTGCTAGCGCAAAATTGGCCATTTGGAAAAGTAGAACGAACAGGATGGTTGGAACTGATTGGATTGACCCGCTTCGCTGTGTTAGAGGGATGGTGGCTCCCCGTCAAAGGGTGGAGCACGCTTTTTATGCCGTAACCAACAATTTGGATGTCTTTGTGGATCGGTGGGCTATTGGAAATGTTTTGTGCTCAGTTGGTGAATATTTTAACAAAATAAAATATAAGCATTTGTTTGTGCATGAGTGCCGAATGTCTTTTTTTTTTAACGGCTTTGTAATTTTATGTTTTATGTGTGGCGTTTTTGTGATGTCCTGTTTCTTGAAAAAGTTCAGCCATTTCCGGGTACGAGGTGGGGTACACCCAGAAGGTTACCCGTCAATCAACTTTAGACTAGATTCTTTTTATCATTGAGTGAAGAGGGAGCTAAGTCGAAAGGCGAAGCTCTCTGTTTACCAGTCGATCTACGTTCCTCCCCTCACCTGTGGTCACGAGCTGTGGGTCTTGACTGAAAGAACAAGATCCTGGATACAATCGGCCGAAATGAGTAACCTCTGCAGGGTGTCTGGTCTCTCCCTTAGAAAGAAGCTCGGTCATCCAGGAGGGGCTCAGAGTAGAGCCACTGCTCCTCCACATTGGGGAGAGCCAGAAGAGGTGGCTCGGGCGTCTGATCCGGATGCCTCCCGGACGCCTCCCTGATGAGATGAGAGCTGATAACCTGTACATAAATGACTCATTCCAGGTGAAATGTAATTTAAGAGGAATTATTCAGTCTTTGTTTCACACCTATATGAAAGCACTCTCATCGTCAATGTTTTTATTTTGATAGTACAGTATATAAGCTGTATTCTTATATATACAGTATATTTTGCACAGCTGATGATCCAACAAATGAAATCAGTTTGTCAGCTAGAATTAACAACTTGTGTAAAAAATATATTTTGAACATTACTGGCCATGGTTCACTGATCATCAGTTGTTTGGATCAGTAAACCAACGGAATCTAGCTGAAATCGTGTGCTGGAGGTACGTTATCATCCACGTTGGAGGTGATTCTACTAATACTGACTTGGTTGAGTGAACTTTGGAGCCTTTGCCTCTGTACGCTGTGTTGAACCCCATAGGCAAAGTAGATGAATAAACCTGTTGGAAAGGAAATATATTTGTGTTCCATCCATCCATTTTGATGAAGATTTTTATTCTACATTTTTCGCATACCTATAGCCATCCACACGGCGTAGCGTATCCATGTGTCCGATTCCAGTTGAACCATTAAGTAAATATTGATCAAGGTGCTCAAGATCGGAAGCACTGGCACAAAAGGCACCTGCATGTGCCAAATAACAGAAACACAGTAAAAGAATCAATTAAATTTCCTAAACTGTAATTCATTTTTAAATCTTCTCTTCCTTTCGGCTTGTCCCTTTAGGGGCCACAGTGCGTCATCTTTTTCCATCGAAGCCCATCTCTTGCATCTTCCTCTCTAACACCCACTGTCCTCTTGTCCTCGCTCAATAAAATGTATATATATATATATATATATATATATATATATATATATATATATATATATATATATATATATATACACTTATTATATTTAGTCACTGAGGGTGTAGTGGTACACAAATGCCTCCCTTTGGTGCGGACAGCGTGGGATCAATTCCCGCTCAGTGATGTTGTCGATATCTCACAACATCCATCAACCCTTTCTTTGGTCTTCCTCTCACTCTTTTGTCTGGCAGCTCCATCCTCAGCACCCTTCTACCAATATACTGACTCTCTCGTCTCTCTCTAACCTTGTCTCCAAAACATCCAACTTTGGCTGTCCCTCTAATGAGCTAATTTCTAATCCTATCCAACCTGCTCACTCCAAGTGAGAACCTCCGCATCTTCCTTTCTGCTACCTCGAGTTCTGCTTCTTGTTGTTTCTTCAGGGTCACCGTCTCTTATCCGTACATCATAGCCGGCCTCACCAGCGTTTTATAAATTTTGCCTTTCATCCTGCCGGATACTCTTCTGTCACATAGGACACCAGACACATTCCACCGGCTGTTCCAACCTGCTTGGACCTTTTCTTCACTTCCTTACATCACTCACCATTGCTCTGTATTGTTGATCTCAAGTATTTAAAGTCGTCTACCTTCGCTATCTCTTCTCCCTGGAGCTTCACTCTTCCCCCTCCGCCCCTCACATTCATGCACATATATTCTGTTTTACTTCGGCTAATCTTCATTCCTCTCCTTTCCAGTGCGTGCCTCCATCTTTCTAATTGTTCTTCCGCCTGCGAACATCATGGTTAAAGGGGATACCAGTCGAACCTCATCTGTCAGCCTATTCATTACTACCGCAAACAGGAAGGGGGTCAGCGCAGATCCCTAATGGAGTCCCACCTCCGCCTTAAATTCCTCTGTCACACCTAAGGCACACCTCACCGTTGTTCTGCTGCCATCATACATGTCCTGTACTATTTTAACATACTTCTCTGCCACACCAGACTTCCGCATGCAGTACCACAGTTCCTCTCTTGGTACTCTGTCATAGGCTTTCTCTAGATCCACAAAGACACAATGTAGCTCCTTCTGACCTTCTCTGTACTTTTCCACTACCATCCTCAAGGCAAATAATGCATCTGTGGTACTCTTTCTAGGCATGAAACCATACTGGTTGGTTGCAGATACTTACTTCTGTCCTGAATCTAGCCTCCACTACTCTTTCCCATAACGTCATTTGGAATTCATTTTTAAATGATTAATAAAATTCACCATGCAGTATCAACAACATTATTGGGGAATGTTTGCTACAGGAAGTTGAAACAGGAGTAAATTCACATTTTATCATGTGCATCGCCGTTCTTCCATAGTCTCTCCATGAGTGTAAGTATTGAGATTAACAAATGTAACGTGCCATAAAAGCAGCTCTCGTTGTGCTCTGCGGTTGTCTCCAGATAATGAGGACGGTGAGGATCAGAACTGCTGCCACCAAAACAACACAGAACACACTCCACCACTCCAAAGACTGAAGCGAGATCACAGCTTGGGATATGAAGAGACTCAGGGTGGTTGCTAAAAATACTAAGAAGAAAAAAAAATACCAGCTCAAGTAATTGCAAATAATAGAATTCAATCATACACATTGTACTAACGAGTATATTAACGTGAAATAAAAAGAGCACTTACTGATGCAAACTGTCAAAACAGACACATTCTTAGATGTCCGTGCCGTGCATTTTGAATGAGGAAAAAATAGTCCACGGACTGTAAATGGTTCTTTTTTGTTGTCAGCATCTCCATCTGCTTGGTATCTGTACAAGTGAGGAAAATATTTATGTAAAAAAAAAAAAAATCAAACCCGACTCAATAAATCACATTGTCTTATCCATAATGATACAAAAATGGCACATTTTGCCTCTGATATAACATCTAAGACTTTGCAGTTTTTCTAAGCATAACATTTCTTTACCCAAGGCTCACCAATTGACATTGGTGTAGAATGGCAAAATTGTTGCCTGGCAAGAAGTTTTTCCTGTCCCTGACTGCAGTTCAGTGCCAGTTTGAGAAATTTTATGGCCACCGCACTATTCCAACACATAGTACGATTTACACTATCCATAGCATCTGTTGAATGGAGGATTTGTGGATGCTGAAGGACAAGCTCTTTTTTTTTTTTTTCAAAGAAACATGCCACAGATAGTGTGAATTGTATGATGAGTGTGACAGCCTTAACCCTTCTCAAAGTGGCGCAAGACTGCAGCCAGAAACAGAAAAGCAATGATTTTATTAATTTTTTATCTTGAGCATTTATCTACAATTATGCAAAATGATATTTTGGGATTAAAGATCTGTACAGCATGACATCACACATAACAAAACTTTGAAAACCAATTTGAAAATCCTCAAATTACCTTAATATGAGAATACATATGGCAACAAGGGTGTATGCAAACAAGGTTCCAATGGACATCATATCAACCAGCGCCTTCAAGTCAAACAATAATGCCATGATGGCTGCAAGGTCATGAGCAAAGAACAGAATAGCATTTTACTGGTAAGTTACATATTTCTTTCTGATTTTTTTCAAAATTGTTTGCGTGGCTGTACCTGCAACAACACCTGAAGATAGAGTAGCAATGACAGGACTTTGCCTCTCACTCATTCTGCTCAGAAGGCTGAAGAGAAGGCCGTCCCTGGCCATGGCAAAGAGCACTCGGGGCATAGGGAACATTGATCCCAAGAGGCTGGTAGGCAAATGAAAACAGCCTTGTTGAAATAATAAATAAACATCATCTCCTTATATGAAAAAATTAAATGAACGAAAGAACATCTGAAATGGAAACTACGGTGTACTGTTGTGTTCATAGTACCTTGTTGACAGTGCACAGAGGGATCCCGCTGCCACGGCGTACTTTGCAGGCCCCCACCCCACGTATGTAAACGCCACAGGCAGTGGGCTGTTAACACTCAGCAAATAGAACGGCATCATTAGAGTCAGGGCGGCAGATACGCCAAAATAAGCCAGGAAGCAAATGAGGAGGGATGCCACAATCCCGAGTGGGATTGACTTCTGGGGATTCTGAACCTCCTCTCCTAAGGAAAAATGAAAACACACACACTCATAAGAACTCATAACTCATTAACAAAGACAAAGTACGCTCTTATACATACATGCTACTGGACGTATTATTTTAACAAAAGGTTTATTTATGAGGTAAAATACTTCTTATATTTTTGTTACCTTTATAAGCCACAAGAGCCCAAACATCATAGAATAACTTTCTGTATGACGGAGTACAGTTGCACCATTGATAACATTGTTCATTTCATGTCTTGTTTTATTATTTTCTAAAGACAGAATTATTATCTTAATATGATATTTTTTTCAACTGTTTAATTATGGGGTATTTAAATCTTGCTTTGTAGTACATCACTTTACCTGTTGTGGCAATGCAGTCAAAGCCGACAAATGCGTAAAAGCAAGTAGCCGCTCCTGCTATTGTTCCACCAAAGCCAAAAGGGAAAAACCCCCCGGTTCCAAAAGTCATGGTTTCATTGAGCAATGATGTGTTTCTGTTGCAAACAGACGGGACCCCCATTAATGTCATTCATATTGTTAAGCACAATAATGCAAACCATTCCAAGAAAGGTATCATAATGCGGGAGGAGCTGCAGCTCTAACAACTTTCCACTTTTTGTGGGAAGACTCTCTATGCTGATTTTGGTTTGTCTCAAGTGAATTCTTATGTCCATTCTTAAACGTGCGTCTGTTGTCTATGTAATTTATTAGAGCAGTAGAGAGAGAGAAAAAAAGATCCATACTCATGTGAATTCTGAAGAGTTTCTTCACCACTGTACCAGTTGTTGAGATCTCCCTTTATGAAGCCAGAGAGGATAACAAAGAGCAAGACTACGATGTTAACTGCCGTAAAAACTTTGTTCACGATGGCAGACTCTTTAACACCGAATGCAAGAATACCTAGAGGGCAAATATACACCGTCAAAAGTAATATTCAAACAAGTCATGACCAAATACATGAGCGTGTGGACGATTAAAACGTGCCTGCCAAGAGCATGATAAGGCCAGCTGCAAAGAAGTCTGGGTAGGGAGCTAATCCTGGCAGGTCCATGGGAGCTTGTTTTCCCAAAGAATTGGCAATGACATTTCCAATGAGGTCATCAAAGGTTCCACTCCAAGCTCTGGCCACGCTTGATGTCCCTAAACATAACAAACGCGGATATCCTATTAAAAACTAATGTATTAGAATCCCTAAAAAGATAAGGTGCAAAACAAATATGAAATGAAGTTTTTTTTTTAATATAAATGAAAAAGCAACAACTAATTAAGTAGGCCGTATAGAAAGAAATCCATACTAGTCTTACTGTCTGATTGTAGGTCCTTTTTCCCCCTTAATTCAAAATCATCTTCAATGGTAACGTGAAAAAAATAACACAGACAACGAAAATATTACAGCACAATGTGGTAGTGGTTAACACATCTGCTTCATATTTCTGATGGGTGGAACTTCACATTGAAGCTTTGGCCTTATGTTGTGGAGTTTGCTTGTTCTTCCGTGCTTGCATGGGCTATTCCTGGCACTCCCTGAGTACAATCCTAAAGCATTTGGCTTAGGTTAATGGCAAATGTGAGTGTGATTGGTTATTTGTCTATACTGTATGTGCCCTTGGAATGACCGTCAAAGTCATCTTGGCTAGATTCCAGCTCACGTGTAACCTGGACATGATAAACAACAAGATAAGCAGTAGCAAATGGATGGATGGCTTTTTCGATGGATGGAGGACTTATATGGTGTATGTATTTACCTATGACATAAGAGAGCAGAAGGTTCCAGCCAGTGATAAAAGCCCAGATCTCTCCCACTGTTACGTAGCTGTAGAGGTAGGCAGAACCTGTCTTGGGAACCCGAGCACCAAATTCAGCATAGCACAAGCCTGCAAAGACTGAGGCTATGGCTGCTATCAAGAAGGAGATGATGATACTGGGTCCGGCCACAGTTCTGGCCACTTCTCCGGAGAGCACATACACGCCGGCGCCTAATGTGCTGCCCACCCCCAAAGCCACAAGGTCAATGGTTGTCAGGCAACGGCGGAAGTTAGACACCTCTCCTGCGGGCTCAAGAGGTTTCCTGCGTGTCAGGCTCTGAAGGAATAGCAGGATCTTTGCACCAGGCATCCTAGTGAAACCCTATGATATATGGTGTACAGTGTAAGGTGATGAAAATCAAGTAAGCAAGCATTTAAAATAAAAAAGGTAGGCAAGTTTAAATGGTCATTGAGGGTTTGCAATACAGACATGAGTTCCTGCATGTAAAGAGTCAGTGCGTTCCCTGAACATTTCATCCAGGGCTGCACGAACAATGTTGGACACTGAGCTACTGAAAAGCAAAAGAACTGTAAAAGGACCTCTCAGAAAAGATGGTTATTTATCAGAAAAATATTGTGGAAAGCTATGTATTTGAAAATGACAATTTCTGACAATGAAAGATTTGCAGTTAAGGACTACCAAGCGGCAGTCCGGTACACTTACACAGATTTCACAAATGTCACAAAGACCTTTTAGGATGCAAAGGCTAAAAAAAATAATAATAAAAAAAAAAAAAAACACAAGCAATTGCGCGAAATTCAGACTTCTCGGCCCCAAATAAAAAAAACTTGTTTTCCCACATTAGTTGGGTTTCCTTGAAAGAAATGACCCACATTTGAAAAATCCTGCCAGGGTATTTAGACTGTACAACCGCACAACTGTAACTACTTTTTATTTCGTGAGTGCAATGCCTGCTAGGCTTTGATGATCCGTACAAACATGAACACTATTTTTATAGCATGAATTGCAGTCCTTGAGTCATACACATACACAAAAAAAAAAAAAACCTGTAGCTTTCTGAGAATAGGTCTTGTATTCTACTATGTAATTTAAATTATGAAACCTGTTTTCGGGTGCCCACAACGCAGTATAAGCTGACTGTGACAATACACTTTTGTCCCCGTAAAACAGAGAATACGAGAATTCAAAATGTGAAAAATGAGCCCTTACCTTTGCAGGATGTGTGTGACTTTCGAAGCGTTTCAAACCACTCCACTTGCGAGAATATCTCAGTCTCTTCACTGTTAACTCTTCATAGCGGCACATTTTTTGATGCATTATGTTACATTTCAGACATATGTGCAATTTCTGGGTGAGGGGTGGGGGTGTAGCAGTGAGGGAGAAGATGAAAGTGATACGATGCTGGCATGTACTAATTTCTTAAGATGAACAGTAATACAATCGCATCATTTCCAGGGTTGGCATACTGTGAGTGTGCAGATGATTACCATAGGAGGTTGTTTGTTTTGAACCATTGGCAAATTTATCCAAGAGAGCAGAAAATTACTTGAAATATGCCCAAAGGAGAAATTTAAATAATTTGGGAGACGAAAACATTGAGGCAGCATGGCGGGGGCTGATTAGCACGTTTGCCTCACAGTTGTAAGGACTTGAGTCCTAACCGGGCCTCATTTGCGTGGAGTTTTTATGTTCCCCCTGTCCCTGTGTGAGTTTTCTCCGGGTACTCCCATTTCCTTCCACATCACAAAATCATCTACTTTAGGTTATTTGAAGTCTGTAAAATTTCAATTGTCCAAAGGTGCGAATGGTTGTTTAAGAAGTACAGTACAGTGAAAGTATTCGGCCCCCTGAACTTTTCAACCTTTCGCCACATTTCAGGCTTCAAAGATAAAGATATATATATATTTTTTTTGTCAAGAATCAACAACAAGTGGGACACAATCGTGAAGTGGAAGGAAATTTATTGGATATTTTATCAAAATAGAAAACTGAAAAGTGGGGGTGTGCAATATTATTGGGCCCCTTTACTTTCAGTGCAGCAAACTCACTCCAGAAGTTCAGTGCAGGATCTTTGAATGATCCAATGTTGACTGATGATGATAAATGCAATCTCCCTGTGTGTAATCAAGTCTCCGTATAAATGCACCCACTCTGTGATAGTCTCGGGGTTCTGTTTAAAGTGCAGAGCATCATGAAGACCAAGGAACACACCAGGCTGGTCCGAGATGCTGTTGTGGAGAGGTTTAAAGCTGGATTTGGATAAAAAAAAAAAAGATTTCCCAAGCTTTAAACATCTCAAGGAGCACTGTGCAAGCAATCATATTGAAATGGAAGGAGTATCAGACCACTGCAAATCTACCAAGACCCGGCCGTCCCTCTAAACTTTCACCTCGAACAAGGAGAAGACTGATCAGAGATGTCGCCAAGAGGCCCATGATCACTCGGGATGAACTGCAGAGATCTACAGCTGAGTTGGAAGAGTTTGTCCATAGGACCACAATCAGTCGTATACTGCACAAATCTGGCCTTTATGGAAAAGTGGCAAGAAGAAAGACATTTCTCAAAGATATCCATAAAAAAGTCTCGCTTAAAGTTCGGCCATACGTTCCCGTCCAGGAGGTGGCGAAGGTGGCACTGACGCTGCCTTCTCACGTTCCTGTCCAGGAGGTGGCGACGGTTCCCTAGCCGCCTCACGTTCCCGCCCAGGAGGAGGTGGAGTTGGTGATGCTGCCTCCGCCTTCTCACGTTCCTGTCCAGGAGGTGGCGATGGGGTCGCCGCCTTCTCACGTTGCTGTCCAGGAGGTGGCGATGGGGTCGCCGCCGTCTCATGTTGCTGTCCAGGAGGAGGAGATGGTGTCGCCGCCTTCTCACGTTGAGGTCCAGGAGGAGCTGGGGAGTTCTGTGGAGCCACCCTGGAGCTGGAGAGACTTCAGGATGGCGGTCATGGCTCTGGTCCTTCTCTCCATCATCCTATTTGCTCCAGATGGCTCCCAGCCGCTTCATGACCTGGCCTCGTTGGTGACCAATCCACGGCTGCCTACTGACCAAGCCTCGGTGGCGACCAATCCCTGGTCGTCTTGCAACCACGGCGTGGGAGGTTCTCGTCCAGAGCAGTGGCCTGCCTCGTTCTGGTTCCTGCTTCGCCGTTTGGTTCTTCACAGAGGTCGTCCGCCCGAATCGCCCCTTGGGGACCCTGGTGCTTGGCGTCCGGGTCGTCCTCCTGACCTGTCCACCCGGACGCCTTGTGTTTGGTGGCCTGGATGGCCACCAGACTGGGGCTCGGGGGGGGCGTGCCCTCCTCCGGACACCCCTTCCGCCCACCCCTGCCTGTGTTAATTATTCTCTGTTTTTTCGTTTAGGCACGTCTGGGAGCCGTGCCTTTGAGGGGTGGGGGGGGTACTGTCATGATCCTGCCGCTCCAGCACGACCTGTGCGGGTGTCCGCGCAGGTGCGCTGATTGGAAGGTGCACACCTGCGCCTCATGCAGCCTGATTATGCTGTGGATTTATATGACCGCGATGACAACTGGCCGGGCCAGTTTGTTGATCTTCATGTCCCGTTCGTGTGCTCCGGTATCCCTAATTGAACCTGTGTGTACCGACCTTCGTCAGTTCTCCGACAACCTTGTAAGCCTGACTGCTTCGTTACTTCTGCCTGCTTTGATTGTTCTCCTGTGTACCGACTCCTGCCTGCCCGCTCACCTGCTCTCTTCCCCCGACGTCCCAACTACCGCTGCTGCACCGGACTGCCTGCTCGATCCCCTACCTCTGCATATAATAAACGTGTCTCCTTGAACTACCTTGCATCTTCCGAGTCCTGCATTTGGGTCCTACTCTCATTCCGATGGGACGTGATAATCCTCTCTTAATTTTCAGCAACGTTCCTATTAATGTGGCAACAATCCAACACTTGATTAATTGTGCTTCACAGTGATGGGAAAATATTAAAGGATGCCACATTGTGTTTTTGCTTGGGCACCACAAGCTTCGAGACACTTGTAGCCACCATATGGAGTAATCAGTGGCAAGCTGTTTTCCAAATTTAATCTGGAAAACATAAGCAATACAATCAGAGCAAAGATATTTACATGTATCCTAGTAATGACAAGTCCATCCATTGCAAATACCGTGGGGCAAAGACCAAATAGATCATCTTGAAAAAGGACATTCTGGGCATTTCCAAACCAAATTATTTTACAACGTAAAATCTATCAAAGGTTGTAAACATAAAATAATAAAATTGATGGTAGGGGACCCTTAATTACAACCTTTTTTTTTTTTTTTTTTGCTCTTTGGTATACAGGTTCTAAAACAGCTCCGACATCTGAAATATACCAACAGTGCAGGAGAAAAGATGCGTTTTGATGAGAACTTTGACTTGGCAGCAAACTACACAATAATCAACTGGCACAGATCTGCTGAAGATGGTTCTGTGGTGTTTGAGGAGGTTGGATATTATAATATTCATTCAAAGAGGGGAGCCAAGCTGGTCATTGACAAGACAAAGATCCTCTGGAATGGATACTCTATTGAGGTACAATGCAATGTTTTGTCCGGGTTAGTTTTAAAAAGTTTCACTTCAGTCTGGAACAGAAATACCAGATCTGGTTTATGTTTTTACACAGGGCTATGTAAGAAGAATAGCGTGATAATTAACAGTGTGACACACATTTGCCTCTTTCACACTGGCCATGACCAGAAATGGGATTAACAGTACTCTATCGAAAATGGATGTACGGCTGAATAAATGTCTGGATGTCACCTTTCATTGATAACAATTGTGCCCCCTTTCTTAGACAACATGTGTCTGTTTCTAATCTGTTAGGTTCCATTCTCCAATTGCAGCGAGGATTGTGAACCGGGCACCAGGAAGGGCATCCTAGACAGTATGCCCACTTGTTGCTTTGAATGCACTGAGTGCTCAGATGGAGAGTTCAGTAACCACAAAGGTATGCTGATGAGCAGATGTTTATGTTCCTCTCTTGAAAAATCATTCTCATGCTCATCACATTTTGCACACAGATTCCAGCATTTGCACCAAATGTCCCAATAACTCCTGGTCCAGTGGGAACCACACCTTGTGCTTTTTAAAGGAAATTGAGTTTCTGTCCTGGAATGAACCATTTGGGATAGCTTTGGCCATATGTGCAGTACTTGGTGTTGTCTTGACAGCTGTTGTCATAGGAGTGTTCGTCAAATTCCGCAACACCCCCATAGTGAAGGCCACAAACCGAGAGTTGTCCTACTTGCTCCTCTTCTCGCTTATCTGTTGTTTCTCCAGCTCACTTATCTTATCCCGCTTACTTTAGTACTTACGGGAAGTTTGTTTCGGCAGTGGAGGTCATTGCGATTCTGGCGTCCAGCTTCGGGATGCTGGCGTGTATTTTTTTCAACAAGGTCTACATCATCCTATTTAAATCGTCCAGGAACACAATAGAGGAAGTCAGGTGCAGTACAGCAGCCCATGCCTTCAAAGTGGCTGCCAAGGCCACACTGAAACAGGGCACGGTGTCCAGAAAAAAGTCAGGTAGCGTCGGACGATCATCCTCCTCCTCCCCGTCATCCTCCATCAGCCTCAAGACGAACGCTGACGGTGGCGAGACAACCTATGGAAGGAACAAGCCAAGAGTGAGCTTTGGTAGCGGGACAGTCAAGTTGTCTTTCAGCTTTGAGGAGTCGAGAAGGAGTTCTTTAATGTGATTTCTTACCTCTCAGTTACACCTTTTGTTTTTGGGGACTTTAAAAAGGAATGAAAACCCCCCTAAAACATCGACCCATCAAATACTTGTCATTGTGTGCTTAATGCATATTTTGTATTAAAACATTATTTTAAAAAAAAATTATTTTGGTGTGGTGCTTATATCTTAGGTGGTCTGTCATACAATCTCCCAAGGATCAATCTATCATGTTATTGAACTTGACATATTCCAGCGCTAGCTAAGGTACATATTTTACATTTGAAAAATCACACAGCATAGCACCAAACAAAATTGTCACCAAAAAAAAAACAAAACTTTATGTGGAATCTGTGTGGCGGCATGGTGGATCAGCTGCTAAAACGTTGGCCTCACAGTTCTGAGGTCCCGAGTTCAATCCCAGACCTGCCTGTGTGGAGTTTGCATGTTCTCCTTGTGCCTGCGCGGGATTCCTCCGGGCACTGTGGTTTCCTCCCACATTCCAAATACATGCAACATTAATTGGACACTCAAAATTGCCCCAAGGTGTGATTGTGAGCATGGCTGTTTGTGTCTGTGTGCCCTGCGATTAGCTGGCAACCAGTTCAGCCTTCTGCCCGTTGACAGCTGGGATAGGCTCCAGCACTCTCTGCGACCCCCGTGAAGATCAGCGGTGGAGAACATGGATGGATGGATGGATGGAATCTGGGTCTGTGAAATTGAGAACAAAGTTGCATGCAGGTAGAGCTATAGGTGGATACACAGGTTAATTGTACCTCCGCCATCTAGTGGAAGAACATTAAATTCTTCTGCCTGCCACTATACATTGTCAGCATAGAATAGATTGAAAAAGTAAATAACATTTCTACTACATTGTTTCGGGTATGGTGAGAACATGCAAACTCCACACAAGTGAGGCTGGATTTAAATCCACGTCCTCAGAAATGTGAGGTAGATCTCCTAACCAGTTGTTCACTGTGACATCCAAATATTCACATTTTTATTGCAACTATTTATTAAAGGCCCAGCTAGAGAGAACTTCCAGTACTTATCACAAGTGTGTGACAAGAACAAACAGCGCAGAAGTGCCTGACATGCAAATGCTATTCAGACAACAAACCTACAGTATAAACAGCCTTAATGTCTAGGGGGGAGAAAAAGGGATCCGGGTCACCTTCAAGGATGGAATTATTTGTTTCAAACCACTGAGCCAATTGTCAAGAGAACAAAGTGGGCTTATTTCCTTTGCGATGCACACATGAAGCTATTTTGGTCCTGGCTTTTTTTTTCTACAGTAAAATAAAGCCTAAAATTAAACCACCAAAACAACTTTGTCAACTTATTTATGGCACTGTATTAATCTAAATACTGCAGTTATCAGCAGTTTCGAAGATGGGAAGTCATCGTCACAAGGCACAATCATGATCAAAACAGTTAAAAATAAATATTTTTTTAATTAAATATAGTTTGGATACAAAATAATATTATACAGATCGAGCTTTCTTTAAACAGCTGAGTTATTTTTTTTTTTAATTATTATTATTTATGGGGTCCTTTAGCCAAAGGGATGGATGCTGACATTGTCAGGATCATGTTTGACCTAAAGAGGCTGAGAAGCAGCTGGACAACTTAAGACGCTCCAAATAACAAATGTCCAGCCAAGACCAGCATGGTGTTAACATCTGATGTGCAGTGAGCAATGAACTGAAAGGCACTTCGATCTGTCTCAGACATTACAAGTGATTGTATTAGCAGTGTTTAACCAATTGATTAGCTGCTAAAATACTCCACTTTTTCCCATGGCGTATTGAGAAAAATGACTTCTAATAACATTCTGGGTCAATCAGTTCTTCAGGCCTTGGATTTAATAATATGTGTACATATTAAGTACTCAAAAATTGACAGACTTTTATTTTTAAAAAGAATACATCTGTAGGACATCACTAACGTGTATGGTGATCATTGAAATTATGTAGAGCCAAGACCTCATGATGAGAAAAATAACACAGAATTTGTAAAAGTTGCCCATAGTTCGGCATGCACAGGTTGTGGTAATATTTGTAGACAATGTGACAAAGAATCTACAAAGCCTGTTGTTTACTGTATGATGGCCAATCTCGAGTCTTATACCTACTATAGTAACTGAAAACCACACCATACCATACCATACCAAACTATTTTATGTGAACGCTAATGGAGGCCAGATGTTGATACTCTACTCACCAAACAAGATTAATCAGGATTCATTATCTTTACAGGTTAACTAAATTTGACTGGCTGTAAACCTTTGAATGGACATGTTCATCTCTTTAGTGTTTTGGTACTTTTTGCAGAACTTGCTGTTCTCGGGAGCTGAACAGCAAATTTCACAACAGGGACTTCCACTTTTATGCCTTTCTTCCAGTCTCTCTTTTGCAACCTGCTGATGACACTCGATCACAATTTTTTTTATGATTATTTTTTTCCTCTTTGGAGCTTTCCTTTCTTTTCCAATCCAAGTGAGATAACTCAGAAGTGCTGGGGACACGAACAATAACAATAGCTAATTTCCCACATCCTGTCCTACCTGGCCCTTTACTCTCCTCTCGGATCTTGTCCTGTTTGTGAGTTGTCTCATGTCCTCAATGGGTGCCCCCAAAGAAAATGCAATTTGATTGTGTAACATTGCTTGTCGTCAAATATCAAGACTATGTAACTATTGTTCTGCTGTGGTTTGCACACCAATTCCCCTTTTCTGTCCAGTCAATCGGTCTGCAGAGGAAAAAGAAAAAAAAGTAGTGTAGTATACTGTACTGCAATGATTCTCAATGTGGAGTATGATTACCACTAGTGGTACACAAACGGCCTCAGGTCTTGAGTGATAGAATCACTGCCTGAGTTCAGTTCAGTTGTATTTAACTTTAAATCTGAGTACATTCACATCTAATTATTAAGAACTTAGTTTTTTTAAACATTTAAGTGTATGTTTAATCCATCAAATCTGGAGCGTGACATGCTATTTTATGTATTTTAATGTTGGGCAATATGATGGTAATTGGAGAGCTGACTACAACTCTATGCAAAACGTTTGCGAATAACTGGACCACTGTACTATATATCGAAATTTTAAATGCTGCAGTTTAATTATGCAAGCCCCATCCAGGATACTGTCCATGCATGTATTTGCGTTGACTTGATAGCAGGAGAAGTGGCAACAAAAAGTCTCGTAAAACATAGGACGGGCCAGGTTGCTTTTACTGGAACACAAAGCGACCCTTTTAATGTCCTGCGGGCTGTCCAGACTGACCACATTTGAAGCAAATTGCTCTTTCTTCAGCTAACGTTAGCCAGCTAGACAGAAAGGGAGAAGCTACCAGTGAAGTGGGCAACTTGTAATGGAGGTAACGATGTGCGGTTTGTGTGCAAACATGGGGGGCATCCGGGTGGAGGAGGACATGCCGACTTTCTGAGCGGTGAACGGACACTTACTTGTACGTCTGTCCCTTTTCTTCTTGCCGTGATGACAAATGTTGTGTAATGCTGTACGTCTGTCATGCTAAGTTGAGATGCTGCTCGGAGCTAGCCAGTGCTACTTCCACTTATCCTCGAAAGATGCTGACTTCAAGGAAAATTTCAAGTAATTTCCATTTCAAATAATTGTATATATACATATATATATGCACACACACACACACACACACAACTGAAAGTCACTTGCATCACATTTGTCCACTACATTTAATTAGATATTTTGTATAAAAAGATAGTGACAGATGAAGGTAACTACTTGGGTAAACAAAGTGTTTTCTCTTGTAGAAGGAATGTTGGATCACCAGTTTTTGTACTGTTACGTCATTTCATGTGGCGAGCACAAGTTTCCGATTTTGCTTTTTTTTAAATGGACAAAATAAAATTCCATCTTGTGCTTTTATACGGGCGGCACGGTGGAGCAGCTGTAGAGCGTTGGCCTAACAGTTCTGAGGTCCAGGTTTCAATCCCATTCCCACCTGTGTGGGTTTTCTCAGGGCACTCCGGTTTCCTACCACATCCCAAAAACATGCATTTATTGGAGACTCTATATTTCCCCAAGGTGTGATTGTGAGTGCGGCTGTTTGTCTTGATGTGCCCAGTGATTGGCTGACAAGCAGTTCAGGGTGCACCCCGCCTCATGCCCGTTGACAGCTGGGATAGGCTCCAGCACTCCCGCGACCCTTGTGAGGATTAGCTGATAAGAAAATGGATGGATGTGATTGTGTGTGCAACTGTTGTCTGTCTCCATGTGAACTGCGATTAGCTGGCAACCAGTTCAGAGTGTACCCCACCTCCTGGCCGATGACAGCTGGGATTGGCTCCAGCACTCCCATGACCATCGTGAGAATAAGCGGCGCAGAAAATAGATGGATGGATTTTCTGCAAGGACGTTTTTCTGGAGAATTCTGGGAACATGATTGTGAATCACTGTCAAATATCACTGTGTGCCATGTTGTGCTTGACTGGGAACCAGTTCAGGATATTCCCAGCTTCTCTTGCTCTCTGTGACCGTCATGAGAAGGAAGTTTATAGAAAAGGGATTGCTTGAGGAAATATACCTAATTAAGTGTCGACTGAGCATTTATTTTAATTTATGTCTGAGCAGTGCTGTCATCATTGTCAGAGTAAAGACAAGCGATGCAAAAAATTGAATTATAGAAAGGAGGTAACATGCAGACAATTCAAATAAATATGCAATCTGATTCCAAGCTGCATTGTTGTCACATTTTCATTCAGGAGGCGTAAAATATGTTTTTTGTCTCCTTAAACTTAACCCATTAATGTTTCCTATATGAACTGTAATTTTATGACATCGTCCGGGTACATCATTGTGGTACATTAGTTATGAGATCAAATTCATAACTGAATAAAATCAACGTTTTGAATTTAAGGGTGCAACAATTGACAATTCCATCCATCCATGAATGTTAATGTTGTCAATGGCAAAACATGAATGGAGACGAATAGACTTATGATTGGTGCGTCGACAAGTTGCTTCTACGCTTACTGTGGTGAGCTGTATTTTTCATTTTTTTCACAAACTTGTTTGCTCCGTGAACTAACATATCCACTCTCTCTCTCTCTCTCTCTCTCTCTCTCTCTCTCTCTCTCTCTCGGTCTCTCTGTCTTCTACCCCCCCCCCCCCCACACACAGGTGATATGTTTTCGTATCACAGATACTTCATTTCAGGCTACAACTGCAGATGTTAAACCCAATACTGAACCAGATGGTAGAAACTGTAAAGCAGCGACGTGTTTCATTGTCATGGGCTGACTGCACCGGCCACAGAGGACATGTTTTAAACTAGAAGAGGGAGCGCACCATCACACAGCCATGGGCATTTGTTCATCTGCTTGCAAGCTTTTGCGCAGGGTGAAGTACGTTTTCCTGATCCTTCTGTCCCTGTCCGTGCTGGCATGGATTTCCATATTCTCAGGTGGCAGCGTGAAATCAACACTGGTCCCGTCAGCGCCAACACAGCCTTTCATTAAAGGAGAGGGCACTCAAGTTGTGACAAACTTGGGGACTTCAGCACCCTTTCACTTAATTACCTCAACGCCATTACAAGAATGTCCTAAGGAGTCGCCACTGCTACGTGAGTGAACGCCCGCATTTTATAAACAGGTGTAAAATATACCTGTAAGGTGTTTTATTTGCTTAAAACCAACACTGGGTGTTCACAATACGCTAATTCTGATGAGATGCTTTAGTTACCTGATTTATGACCATTGTGAAATTAATAGACTCCTGCCAGTGTCAATCAAACCTGAAATATATTATTTTTTATAAATGCAGAATTCTCTATATAGATGCCTACAGTGTTATGCAGTCTCATTTTATTGTGGAGCTACCTAGCGTATAGGGGCCTAAAGTAATTTGTGTTTTTCCTACAGGGCCTGGGTGTTGGCTAATATCAATATCATATAGGCTCATAAATAAGGCATACTTGTAAATTGTGGAACTAAATACTGTAAAGAAAAAAAAAAAGGGACATGTAGAACCTCGAAAGGTTGAATGGAATCCATTCCAGGACACTGGTTAGCTGCTATCAAAACATTTTAATATTAATTTAAATTGATCTGTTTTATCATGTATTAAAAATCTTAAGTAACTAACTTAAGTTGATGACAAATGCACACACAAATCGCTCAGGTAATGTTAATGCTAGGATATCCTTGTTATTCTAACGCTCCCTGTTTGATATAGTTATGGCCGGTCCTTCTTTTGTCATCAGTGTCACAAAAAGCCAAAGAAAAATGAAATGCACAAACTAAGCTTTCATAATCTACGCTGAGGCATAATGTGACTCTTGGTGAATGCATTCGAATTTGACAGAAGGTGCAGTGAAGCTGAACTTTCAGCCCTCCCTGAAACTGAAGGAGGTGGAGGATGAGAACAAGCAGGTGACTGAAGGCCAGTATCAGCCTTCCTCCTGCAGGGCCAGACAGAGTGTGGCCATCCTCATTCCCCATCGCAACCGAGAGCGACACCTCCTCTACCTACTGCATCACCTGCACCCCTTCCTACAGAGGCAACAACTCCACTATGCCGTTTATGTTGTACAGCAGGTTCTTATCAGTGCGGTCAAATCAAATGATGCCGTGCAATTATTTTGTGTTGTGTTCTAATTTCATTATCACTTCTGGTTTTAAAAGGCCGGTGATGCCACTTTCAACCGTGCCAAATTACTGAATGTGGGTTTCTTAGAGGCACTCAAAGACTACAGTTGGGACTGTTTCATTTTCCATGATGTGGACCTGGTTCCTGAAAATGATCACAATCTCTACATTTGTGATTCGCAACCCAAACACCTGGTGGTTGGCCGGAATGCCACCGGATACAAGTAAGTTCCTGACAAAGACTTATTTCCTGTACACCATGTGTGAAACAGCTGACGCCTGTCTGATATTAGTGAGTTATTGCCAATGTTATGATAATCTTAAAATACTCGGGGTCTAAAAAGAATGCGTTTCCTCTTGTCAGGCTGCATTACAAAGGCTACTTCGGAGGAGTCACGGCGATGAGCAGAGAGCAGTTCCGTAAAGTGAACGGATTTTCAAACACCTACTGGGGTTGGGGTGGAGAAGACGATGACCTTCGCATCAGGTGAAAGAGGAAACAGACCCTGAAAACTCTTTTTAAGATGCTTCACATGTTTGTTTATTTTTTTAAACATGAATTTTTATAACAAGCAGGATAGTTCAGTGGGGCTTGGTTACGTAATTTAAATCCCAAACCCATGTTGATGACATCTCAATCGTATGACAAAATTGTAACCCCAACAATAACTTTGAATAAATAATGTATGTGACACCTCTAAACAAAGAACACCTATCAGGGGAGGTACTTGTACCACACTTTGGAAACCATTAATCTTGGTGAATGTATTAATAAACTTTCAGGAAGGGAAGTTTACATATTACCTGCAACCTCTGACTTTTTATTTTAATGGACTAAATCAACTGCAGTTTTCTAAAACTAAACTAAAAATTAGTTTGACAAAATTTTGACAAAACTAAACAGGATTTTCATTGAAAGGCTAACTCTAAGTTAAAATTTGCTGTCAAAATTAACACTGGCAAGACGTGATGCAATACTGAACATTTAGGTACTGGTCACAAGATTTTGTAGCCAAAACATCCCCTAAAAATATGGCTTGTATTGGTGGAGTTGCAGAAAATGAAGATTGTGCGACCACCTGCTGCCGTAGCACGCTACACAATGGTGTTTCACAAACGGGACAGCGGCAATGAAGTCAACAAGGACAGGTCGGTAATTTGTCATTGTCGTTGTCTGACAGCAATGTCTAATTTACCCAATTGTTTTTCTTTTTTTGCGCCTACTCAGGATGAAACTGTTAAGACGAACCACACTAGTTTGGAAAAAGGACGGGTTGAACAGCTGCAAATATCAGACCATGTCAGTGGAGAGATTGCCGCTCTATGTCAATGTCACCGTAGATATTGGGAAGCCGTAGAGCTGACACTTCAAATAAGCTCTGCTCTCTTTAAAGACAGGTGAAAAAAGTATTACCTGACATTGTGAGTTAGACATCATACAGTATAACGCAGGCGAGTGCAGTTCACTTACGAAGACGCAGAAGTGAAAGCTCAAATGTGTTCAAATGTGCAATAAATTCACTTCGCAATCTTAAAAGTAGTTTCTGTTTGGCAATCCAACTGATCAAAAAGATGTAAGCCTCTAACATTCTTGTTCAGCTCCGCATATGTCAAACAACACATGTCCAAGGCCCCTCGTTGTGCAGTTCAATTATTGTCCAAATGTTGTTTATGCATTCCTTTTATTCATTTCAATTGTTAAGGTATGTCGAGTTTGTGTCCATGCTGTATTCAGGACTGTGTAAGTTTTCAAGTACTGAATGTGAATCATCAAATTATTTTTCTTTCTTTTTTTTCAAAGATTGCCCTTTTTGATCTTTCATCTCCATATACTTTTCAAGTACAGATTGCTCAACATATCCATGACCAAATGTCTGGCTGAACTCAATGTTTGGACTCAAAACGTCAAGTAGCAAGAAGTGAACACTGGTCCTCCTGCGATGTGTTTTTCAATACCTCCTGGCCACAAGACGAAGCCTTGATATTATTGCAAGACCGAATAGAACAATGCACATGTTTGGTTAAACGTAGCCTCAAAAGTACTGATAGTTTTTTTTTTTGATGAAATATACTATTTATCTATATAGAAGTACTTTATACACTGCTTTAAGAGTCCCTTGTTTCAAAACTAAACAATATGTTATTTACAGTATATCATGCAGACTTATCCAAGAATCATGTTTTTTTTTTTTTTAATCAATACAAATGTTCTCGGAAGAGAAGAGAAGTGAGGTTCAACTTAGCACATTATTTACAAGTGACAATTTCCAAGGTTTTGTGCATAACGACTTTGTAAGATTTGGGTGACGCATTGATTCTCTAGCTGTCCTCAGATTAAGATTTTGTTCATTACAATTTTTATACTTAAAATAGTCAGTGATATGTCTCGGCTGCCTTTTCCTCGAAGATTTTGTCTTGCCAAATGCATTACCCTGAAACAATTGGACTTGTTTTTTTACAATATATATTGACAGTGCAATTTCAAATGGGCCTTATTATTATTATTATTATCATAATTTGCGGGAAAATCTAATGGATGGTGGATCAATATTACTTAAACTGTTAAAATGTGACCAATGAAAATAGCGTCTCAGAGTGAGTCAACTGTGCTGGCTCGAAATGAGACCTGGGAGATGCACATATCAATTTCATTCCATCTCGAAAGGGATGTGTGACATCGTGTGTAGTACAACTTGGTAGTTTTGTGTCAGTGTGACCATGAAATGTTTCTTCAATTTAAAGGTTGATTGCAAAGTACTCGAATGACACTTCCAGATGATTTCAGACACATTTCCAATCCTGGATGACCAATGTCGCTACAGGTGTTTCACCTTGAATTTGTGCTTTATAGATACATTATGCAATGCAATTCACTATATGAGAATGTTATTAATGTTTGGGTTTGTTTTTTTTTTAATATCCATGTGAATGGCATCGAGTTTGGGAAAAGACTGAATATGATACATTCGAGAGGGGAAATGTTGAATAAACTATTATTTTCATATTGTCACATGATCTATTGTGGTGGTGTCATTGATGGTAAATTTAGCCACAAGTAACGGGTTTGAAACCTGATTACACAAAACAAAAAGCTTTTTAGTTTGGAACAATTGACTTAGTGATTGCAGTGCGTGCATTTGGCCACTGGACGGCAGAAGTAACAAAGGTTGCCTTAACTGTAATTTGGCGACATTTTCTGTACCACTGACTCAAATCCTAAATTTACCCACTTCTGCATTTTACAAACGTAGGTAAAAATAAGTAAGTGCCGTTACAAATGGCAGTCAAATCAGGCCTCTCGGGATATTTATTCGTGTGGGAGAGCTCCAGTATTGCATGTTCGTAACATGATGATGACATTATCTTGTCTCGTCCTTTGTTTCTGGAACAATTTATGTGCATGTGATAATAAATACCGCTGTCAAGGTTTAATTTTTTTGGCAGAAACCAACATATTCACCTGTCCCAATGTAATGCCTTTTCTTTCTTTTAAATTGAATTCCAATTGGAGAGTGCAGAAAGGGAATGTGGCATTAAATACTTTAATATTAATCAATGTTGCTTTGTATTGAAGCTACTGATATAGGCAACCAGTAACAACATTTGGTTCAAATTATGTTCATTTCGTTACCACAGTGGCATGAGACCAGCTAAATACTGTATTAGAGATAGCCCGATGACCAAACCAAACTTATTTAAGATGGAAATTTGGGGTTTTATTAAAAATAATAATAATTTTAAAAATTTGGAAACACGGCCGGTTGCCTCACAATTCTGAGAATTCTGGTTCAAATCTGGCCTGGTCTTTGTGAAATTTGCATGTTCTCCCTTGGTTGCGTGGATTTTTTCGAGGTACTCCGCTTTTCCTCTCACATTGCCAAAATGTGCATGGGAGGTTAATTGAAAGCTCTAATTTGCCCACAGGTCTGAATGTGAGTGGAAATGTTTATGTGCCCTGCGATTGGCTGGCGACCAGCTCACGGTGAACCCCACCCAAAGATGGATGGGGGTAGCCTCCAGCTCACCCGCGACCCTATTGAAGATAAATGCTTCACAAAATGGATGGTTGTGAAAAAAAAAAAAAAAGTTGAAATGTGCCCAATGAAGTATCCACTGTGGCGTTTCTTTTGTGGTAGTTTTACTAGTATCGAGAAACTTGAGGAAAAGCAACCAGTCACTGTTTCCTGGTGTTGGTCTCTTAACTTTCTGGATTATCCAGGGTATGATGGTTGGCAGTAGGAGCCCCTCATTGGATTTATTGGGGAGGTTTGGGACATACACACAGCAGTGATAAGCAAAGAATAATTGACACACACTGACAGATAACTACATTTAACTTGCACTTTCAGAAGCTCTTTGCTGTGAGTGTCATAGTTGACGATGTGTGGAAAACAATAGGATGTCTAAGTTGTGCGTAGTTTCCATTCGCTCATGTGTACCAGAAGCTGAATATTACAGCAAAAAAATGTGCTTTGACCTCTATAATGAAGCCTGCTTGTTATTTGCTTCCAGTGACCCCTTGGCTATTTTTTTTTCTCAACAGGGCAAAGAGAGAGCGGGATGTCTGAGGCTTTGTATGGACAGAATGATGTCATGTCCTCTCCCTATGTTGCAGAAAGAAGCTTTGTCTTCCAGAGGCCATTCCTGGTCATCAAGCTCACATGTGACACACTCACTAGGCTTTCGATTAAAGGAAGGGTTTGCTGTCTTGGAGGTGAAAAGAGTATCGGATTGAGTGAGGCTGGAAGCAGAAATTGAGAGTGTTATAAAGTGATGGCTTAGAAGCATGTTGTCCTTTGCTAAAGATGAGGCAGGGAAGGTCATCAGAGTAGTTTGTTGGGGAGTAGTTGAGAAAGGTTGATAGCATTAGAAATGAGGTCTTGAGCTGGTGTAGGTCTTTATTTTTTACCAGTAATGCTCGCCTGAGAAAGCCCTTTGTTGTCAGATTGTGGAAGCTAAGCATGTTTGGTTTCTGGATAGTGATACGGTCAGACTTCTGCCATTTGCTCTGGGTTGTGTCGGCTGTATGTCCCACTCCTCAGAACCAGAGTAATGGCAGTGTTGAAGTGTCTCCCAGCCAACCTGCTGAGGTGGTCGTGGGTCTGTAGGGTAGGAGAATCTGCACTGGATTCGGAAGATTATTAGGTAATTGATTTAAGAGTAGTTTCTATGTTTAGATAAGTATTTTTTTACACGTGAGCATTGTTGACACTATACAAGACAACTTTATGATGTACAAAGTTTGTCTTATTGGGTGCAGTTTGTTGATACTGTGTCTAGTTGGCACATTTTCCCAGGGTTAAACATGTGACTGATCACCTCACGTTTGCCTTGATCCTTTGTTGTATAGTTTTCAATAGTGGTTCAGCTGGGCTGTGTGTAAATTGTGAAATTGTGCTTCTGGCATCTAAATGTAAGGTCGCCATTTTGGTCTTCATGTTTTATTTGTAAAAGGTGACTATAAATTAGTTTAAAATTTCTGCAAAGTGACTGTACTTAACCACTCACCTTGTTGTAGTGTCCCCTGTCAGTGTATCATCAGTCCGGACGGCCTTCATGATAAAGACGTGCCAGGCCAAAGCCGTACCTGTCGTTCCTCCAAAGGTGCAGTATAGTCAGATACCTCCCTCCAGGAAAGATGGTGACATGGAGTCAGGAAAGGAACAAGAGAAGGAATATCCTAAAACAAGTACAGAGAAAAGTCATACAGCCCCTCTCCCACTCATGTCTGATCTGAAGGAGGAATTAGAGAACAAAGACCCTGGGCCCAAACACCAGTCCCAACCGAAGGTTGAGAAACAAACACAGAACGAGAGGACAACGAGCGTGACAGAACTACCGGTCATCACAAGGCGACACGCCCCCAGTCTTGAAGTGTTTGTTGACTGTCCCAAACCCAACAGGGCAAATCTTTTACAAAGGCCGTCTTTTAGAAACCGGCAGAGACCCCAGAGTCTGATCCTGTTGAGTCCCCCTTTTCCCATCATGGATTATCCTCCGTCAGGTGACGACAGCAAGCTACTGTCATCCATCAAGAGCCTGAATGAGGACTCAGCAGTGAAAGAGCCAACGGGAGAGGGGATTGCCCTCCAAAGTAAAATGACCATTCCAAAAAGTGGTCAGAGACTGGAAACATCAACCAGCTGCTTCTACCAGCCTCAGAGGAGATCGATGATATTTGAAAGCAGGAACCAAAGACAGATAGAGTAACTCTGGAGACTGAGTGAATGTAAATAACGTATAGTACTGAGAGAGATATGATGGTAACATGTTGTAAATCACAGGATTTTATATAAAGCTGTACTTGAGGGTTGAACAATTTGTTACTGTAAATTAAGATTTCTCTCTACACTCGTGAAGTATTTAAGAAACTATTGCACATTTCTGACACATTTGGGGCAGGAGTCACGAATGGGATGTTTTTAACAGCGAACTGGTGTGACCACACCAGCGATTCAAATATTCAAAATGATTTTGTTCCATCC
>NC_084657.1:6722830-6761633 GCF_019802595.1 Syngnathoides biaculeatus | reverse complement strand
AAGGGCAATTTGATGCCCGCACACACGAAGTTCCGACAGTTTAACTCATCAAACCGCCAGCAGGAGATAAGATGACCTTGTACGCCATAATCCTCTCAGACGCAGTTTTACCTGGCCATCACTCTCGTGCTTTGGATTGCAATAAACTCAGTTAAGCAGCAGTGTATTATTTACTCAGACAATGCGAGGATATATTGGTACTGAAATAAAGAAACACCAGTGGAATGTCGTCAAACTGCGGGCAGATTCTTAATTTCGACAAAAAATAATTTCCAAGAAATTACATCATATTTAGGTTCATATTTTAGATATTATAATTCATATGCTCTATGCTATATTGTAAGTCAGGGCTCAGCAACCTTTTTAAGGCTGAGGGGTACTTCGAGAGCACCGATCGTATGAAGGGCTACGTGACCAGTTTGCAGTAAATTTCAGACTCAGTTCATTACACGTACATAAAATATTTTTGTTTTAATTTATTGTAGTAAATGACATTACAGGTATTTTAAAATTTTAATTCACGTAAGCAAGTCAGATTCACAATTTAAAGCACAAATAATAGTAATTTGTGGCCTATGGTATTTTTAGAACATACCTCACGGGCGCCTTATATGGTCCTCGTGGGCTACCATTCGCCCGCGGGCACCGCGTTGGTGACCCCTGTTGTAAGTTTTGAGGCTGTGAAGCACCCTCATGTTTCCATCTAACGCCTACTAGGGAATTACCTCAAATATTCCTGGATCAGAAAAATGTATCCCAGATAGATTGCGCATTCCAAATTGTAGAATGTGACCAACTGATTTTAGATTTAATAGTTACTTCATTTGGCTATCGTGTGGTTGTGTAATTGAAGGTGATGGAGTTTTAGAAGGAACTCAGCGGGCAATAAAATATGGCATATTTACATCAGTTCAACGCACCCCAAAAATGAGCTGCTTGATAACTCTGCACATTATCTAATGAGGAAGAAAAAAAAAATCTTGCCATCACATTGAAGGCAACAATTCGGACACGCCTTTCTCCGCCGGCTATTACCCACAACGCCCTTAGGGTAACTTGATGAAGACAAAAATGGTAAGAGAGAACTGAGTCCTGAAGTCCTGACTTGTTCACCAGACTACTACTGAGATTATACGAAGTACAGCAATTGATAGAGAAACTGTTAGGAGCTTTGGGGAACCATTCGAAAAATAGGGCATTAAATAAAATTAATAGGGTTTTGTTCCGCCCACACCACACAGAAGCGCAACATTTAAACCAGATCTACCGCTAACCCCCCCAAGCCACAAGCTGACACACAAAGCTAGAAGTTCTTCAAGATCAAATCACACCACACAAGGCAATCTAAGAGGAGAGTGATTAATAAAATCACAGAGAAGAAGAGCAACCACCACCGCATATCAGCAAACAGGAAGCACTAAAAGGGAGCCACACTGTCCACAAGTGAAGGTAAACGTCACCTTTGTCTGAGTGCTAGTTTCAGCATCTCCACATTCCTTTGCTGGATCCACAGCCTGGTCTCCACCATTTTCTACACTCAGAGCCTCATCCTCGCTGCTGCTTAACGACTTATCCTCTGCACTGTCTATAGCAACGTCATACAGCACATCGTTCCCCGACGCCGTATCGCTATCATCTAAGTTTGGAGACGACGCCAGCGGTGGTGACAGATCACCAGTGTGCGGATTGTCCTCGGCTTCCATGCGAGGCTCCTCAGGTGAGGTCTTGCCTGATTGGGTGTCAAGACTACCCTCAGACATACCTGGAAACAAACAGGCAGGAGGTTATGAACTAGCCTTTGGTGTGCAAGATCAGGCCCAAGTAATTCATTAATTAATTGTTAGGCTATTGCGTAAAGCTGTTTTTTAACCATTTCAGGTTTCCCGAGTGGCTAGGGCATCGCTAAAACAGTCTAGTCACACAATTTGGCGTTGATCAAAAGTCCTTTGAGTGCCTTCGTTCACACATCACTGGTTATCCGGCGAAATTGCGAGTTACGTTATTAATACAAAACCCAAGCCTGTTAGCTCTCGAGCTAGCTAATGGCTAGTGCCTATTATCTCACCAGTAATGCCCGGTGGGATCTATTACAAGCCACTAGCGACTTTAAATGAATATACCGTAATTTCCGGCCGAGAAGCCACAACCTTTGTCACACGCTTTCAACCCTGCGGTTTATGCGGTGATGCGGCTAATTTGTGCATTTTTTTTCTTAACAGCCGCAAGGGGGCACTTGAGCGGAAAAGGTAAGAATGAGACCGGTGGAATATATGTGCCAAGGAAGTGACTTTTACTGGCCTTGTTAGTGTTGCTGCCGTGTCTCAGTGATATTTACCTGTAAGTTTTATTTTAACCAGCCCTGTTAGCACTAGCGTGCCACTACCGTTAGCGCAGCGCTAGCGTAAAATTCTTTGTGTACCATCTTTCTTTGTAAATATCTCGTGTTTCAATGTGGGCACTTGGGGCTTTTACACAGCTGCGGCGTATGTATGTAGCAAATGGTATTTCCTTCACAAATGCACTCGGTGAGGCTTGTAACCATGTGCGCTCTGTAGGCCGGGAATTACGGTAGTTTCATGCCTCAAACATGTAGTGATGAATATGCATAAGATATTGTAAATGCTAGATGAAGTAGAATCTATTTTATAGGTCCTAGAATTAGTGTATGATTGACAGACAAGCAGGGTGCGGTTTCCAACAATGCCCAAGAGTGAAGACAACGGGGAGCTTCTTCAGGACTTGGAAGCCTTATTTTTTATACATCCATCCATTTTCCTAGCCGCTAATCCTCACAAGGGTCGTGGGGAGTGCAGCTGTCAATGGGCAGGAGGCGGACTACACCCAGAACTGGTTGCCAGCCAATCGCAGAGCACATAGAGACAAACAGCTGCACTCACAATCGCACCTAGGGGCAATTTAGAGTGTCCAATTAATTATTTTATATACAGTACTTTGCATATTTTCTGATTGTCATTAACAGTCTTCTCAACGGTGAAGATACGTTTGATTTCACTTTACATTGACTTTAAAGTCCTTAGAACAATCAGGGTAAGAGTCGGCGATAAACCGATTTTATCCGTTACCTTTAATTTATCGGGATAATTTTTTTTTTTTCCTGCTTCAATAGCTAAAAGCAAATCCCCCACTGATGTGTACTGATTACATTGATAACATGTCTGCAAACTGAGAACAAATATGGACTGTGTGGACAAAGCACAGTCCATATTGCCAATTTTGCAATTTGGTTGCAAGATTTAAAGACTTTTACTTTCAAAAGACCAAAAAAAGTGATGAGTGAGTTTAATTCCAGGTAAAAAAAAAAAAAAAAAAAAAAAAAAAAAAAAAATTCGGAACAGAATCATTTTCACATTGTTTTGCATATGACGAGGAAGGAAACCGGTGGAAGTCAATCATGCTTAATGCTGTCATTCAATGTGTTGAAAACATTTGACCAGCGGTATGTGCTTTAAAGCCACACATATTTTCCCTAGTTTGGGGGGGCCAGAAGAAAACGGCGTGCTGTGTTATGCTACAACAAAAGATATAGACTAAACAAGAAACTTGAGGGTTCATTTTATGTTATGTTGAAAACTTAAAGAGATAAATGTATTAAGAAGCACCAAAAATATTATTTGTCTGTAAACTGATACAACTGATGGATGATGAAAAAAAAGCTCATTTGATATCAGAAATACAGCTAATTTGAGGCGATACCACCTACTGGCTTGTCAAGTTTCTGCGAGACAGAAAGTCTATTTGAAAAGTGTGGCGATCAACTTCCTGGCCTGGATTTCAAAGTACAATGGAAGGTGGGGGGGACGATTTCTTTAAAGTTTTTAGGCAGCATTTGCATTGGCAAACATCAGTGTAGTTAGTGTATATATATATATATACTCTTAATTGTATGACTTTGGGGACATTGATCTCATTGTGGTTCTCATTGCTACACTAAAACATTGCAAAAAGTTTAAGTTGTGATTTCACAGAAAAGCAAATTAAGATGCTTGCTTACAATGCTAAAGTCAACGCTTTCAGATAAACTGCGGTTTGCATGCCCGGTGAATTGTTCTGAAATCCACAATCTGGGAGTCAAACTTTGGAGATGTCAAAACCTTCAAAATTTGATTTTTTGGGGGATCGTTCCCTGCTATATTATGCTAAATCTATTACGGATTTAGTGGACTGGAGATTCCCCCCACCCTGGGTCCCCACATTCACATCATAGTATTCTCCCCGTATTGCTGGATTTTTAGTACATGCAATATTTTTTTGTGGGTGGTAAAATAAATGCTTCATAGCCTAAAACAAACCTGAAAAAAATGAAAACACATATTGCAAGGAATAAAATGTACAAAGTGTATGGTACTACTGTGTTATTGTAGCATTTAAAAGATGTTTAAGAAAAGTGTTTTATATAAAAAGTATTTAAGCAGTTAATAGAAGTGTGATGAGTCTGGGCAGGTTCCTAAATAATAATAATAAAAAAAGTAGTTGCTACTTGACAGATTTCACCTGCTGCGGGGGTGGTCTGGAACCTAACCCCTGCGATAAAGGAGGGGTTACTGCAAAGGCATACCTGGCAGAGATCATTTCACATTTATTTAGGAAGTAACACTACACTAATATTTTTCCAGATTGGTCCGACAAAGTGAAAGAGAACAAAGCAGGAAAAACGACAAGTAAAATGTTTTGTGGTTAAGTAAAATGCAAATTAGTCATGTTGTTTCGATGCAAAAGTCATGATTTGCTGGAGTCTCACGTGCGCGGTTGAGATTTGTAGCAACTGGATTGTTGTGCAATTTAGATGCTATTTTGTAAAAATAAATAAAGTGGATCACATCAAATTGCGTGACTTGGACATGCAATTTAGGAAGTTTTTTGTACTTACTTTGACGATGCATGATAGGCAGCCAAAAGAAATAATTTTACATTTTGTAGGGAAGTATGACGTCGAATTGCATCACGACTGACTGACTACATGACTGCTAAAAATAAAACAAAAACAAACCAAAAACAAAAAAAAAACGACAGAAAATCAAATGGCTGGATTGTAGTTATTTGAAGTTATCTATCCGACAAACAAAAATGGGACAATCAACTTCCAGGGTTTGAATTTCAAAGTATAACGAATGTAGTACAAAATATGTCGCCTTTTAATTGTTTTATTTATTCATGTGGTTTTGCCACACGTCGCAAACATGCAGCTGTTGAACTTTAACGTGGAAGGGAAACTTGCCAACATAAAATGTCGTCTAAGGTGAACAGCCTTGATTGGAATTTAACGCAAATCGAATACATGACTAAACTACATTTCCAATAATAATAATACCAACCACTGTTGTCAGTGGGCTTCCTTTACGACACTTCGCCGACGTTGGAAAGTCCCTTTTTCTAGTAAGTAAACTGGGTGTTAGCTAATCGAGCTAAACTAAACGCTCACCCCAAAAGACCCCAAAAAATCGCCCGTTGCACCGACGAAAAGCCCCCAAACATGTGGCTGTGGGATGTGTTCCGTCACCAGGACGCACAGACGTGACCAAACGTCACAAGGGAAAACAAGGTGATGGGTTGTGGGATGTGCAGGGTTTGAGACAAAAAAAAAAAAAAAAAAAGAAAGCTAGGCCAAGGAAAGTGGTGAGGAGTCCGGTCGCTATTCCCCCAGCTAGGCGCTTCCTACGGGCCGGCGTCGCTCCCCACCTGTCCTTTGTGCCCTTCGTAGAACGTTCGTTCTTCCCCGGCCGGCGCTCCACCCCCCCCTCCCCCCCCCTGGACTCGTCGCCCAGCGTTCTTGGACCTCTCTTTCAAGATGTCGCCGGTTTTTTGGGTCTATTATTGAACTCCCCCTGCACCACTCGCCCCGCCCCACCCCTACCCCCTCTATTCTCTGGCAGCACCGCCCTGCTGGCGTCCCTCCCTCCCCCCGCCCCGCATCCTACTCGACTCTTCCTCCACCATCACGTCGTGCTTCGTGCCCCCGCTTTAAGATTCCTTCCCGCCCGCTCTCCCCCCCTTCGTCCTCCGTCATCGTTCTTATCCGCTCTGACCGTATCATACCCGCCTTGCCCCGTGCTCACAGCCAACCTCCCCCGCCTTGCGTTCTCGTATCCACACGCGCCACCCCTCCGTTCATGTCAAGTCCCCGTCCCTCCCGGCCTCCTTTCTCCTACCCATCTGTGCCCTTTCATGCCAGCCACTTTCGTGGAGTCCCAGTAGTCACTCCGCACTGCGCGTGTTAGTCGTTAGTCTTACCTTTCCACATCCATTTTGCGAAATCCTCCGGCCCGAACGCCCACGATCCACGAAGTTGCGAAGGGACCCGCGCTCCTGCAAGTACGGGCGGAAATGAAAGCCCAGAGGGACGTTAGGGATCACGGTTGGTAAGCGCACCCCCTGGCTGACGGCGTCCCACTAGCGAGAGCCGCCACAGATGAATGCGCTGTCGGACGGGTGGTGTTTTGGGCGCGCGCGCCCGCGTAGGGCGGCATTCCGGCTCCCGCGCCGGCCTGGGAGGAGAAGGTGTCACAGAGGCACGCCGCGCGCCGGAGCCGAGATGAGAGACGGTTCGAGTGAGAAAGGACGTAACGAAATCGGAAGGACAGGAATGTTAGGGAGAGAGGCAGTGGCACCCTTAGTCTCCTCATCTATGATTTCAGAGTAATTGCTGGAGCATGTAAACTAACCAGGGGGGGAAGTCCCTGATGGTCTAGTGGTAGGATTCTAGCACTCTTCACTGATGTGGCCCGCGTTCGATTCCCGGTCAGGGGTAATCTCGGTTTGGTTCTCGCCAATTCATAGGGTATTTTGTAAAGGTTGGACTGGTTATACACAGAAGGATGGAATGCAGAGCGAAGCAATGCAGGTGGAAGGTGACCAGCTTAACTTTTGTCCGACATAATAATGTTTTCTCCATATACCGCGATTGGAGTCTCCGGTGTAACCACATTTCTCAAGCGGTTCCCACTAGGGTAAACCTCAAAAAATTCAAGTACTGTAGCTCGAACACGGATTGGACTAATTGAACATGGTGTATGTAGATGGGAAGAGAAATGGAGAAGGGGTTGTTTGAAAGAAAGAATATTTGAGAACGTCTTGGAAGTGAAAAGATTATAAAATTAAGTGATGAGGCTGAAATATGAAATTCAGGTTATGTCTGATATCTTTAAAGGTTGTTCATCCCAATAAAGAATCCTAAATAAACATTGTAATGAAAAATACATATAACATTATTCACTTCAATGTCTATACGTAAAACTAAAATGTGAGCAGAGAGCGTGTCATTCCTGCCCCAAGTTGCAGAAGTGTCATTCTACGACATCCAAGTGGTCGCCATATGTGGTTGCTGGATCCTCTGTTCGTGACATCACACAGACATTCAGCCAATGAAAACACACAGTGCACCCTACTAGGGAGACGAAGACACGCCGCTTTTGACACGGAAGCTCTTTTCGAAAAGGTGAGAACGCCACAAAACGTAATGAAGTTACTAGGGCAAATATCCACTATTGTTTTCGAGTCATATTCAAACGATATGGTCCGATCACGGTCTAATTGTAAAATTCAGGTGTTGCTTGTCTCATGTTGTCAATGCAGCCCTACGGGGGCACAAGCAAGTGCAATCCGTCGGGCCGGTCCCAAGCCCTGATAAATGCAGAGGTTACGTCTGGAAGGACAATCCGTCATAAAACTGTGGCAAACAACTGTAGAGCATTCACTAAAGAATATCATACCCGAGAAAGTCGTGGCCCGGGTAAACAATTGCCCATCCCGGCACGGTTAAACCTGCACGGGCGTCGTGTGGAAATTCAGCGATTGTGTGTCGAGCAAAGAAGAGGAGGACAAGCGGATTCATCGACAAGAAGAAGAGAAGAGGAATGGAACAGACCCGGTCCACTGAGTGTAGGGACTTTGAATGTTGGAGCACTAGAAGAGGAAAAGCTGAGGAGTTGGTTGAAGTGATGATGAGGTGGAAAGGTTGATATGTTGTGGCATACAGGATACTAATCCAGTATCAGAAAACCAAACAAGAGGCAGCATGGTGGCGCAGTTGTAAAGCGTTGGCTTCTGTGGGTTTTCTCCGGCACTCGGGATTCCTGCCACATTCCAAAAACATTTCATTTAAATTGCCCCAAGGTGTGATTGTGAGTGCGACTGTTGTCTGTCTCCATGTGCCCTGCGATTGGCTAGCAACCTGTTCAGGGTGGAGCATGCTCATCCTCAAGGACTGCGGGGATTGACTCCAGAACTTTCTCCACCCTCGTGAGGATATGTGCCTCAGAAAATGGATGGATGAATGGATTTTACCATCAATTTTTTAAAAACAATGTCATCTTTGGGTTGCATTGCCTCCCATTGCACAGCATCATAGCTTTGAGTTGTTGTTGTTGTTGTTTCCATTCCATTCCATTCATAAGGCAAAAATATATCTGCCTATCTGCCACTGGGAAGTGGACGCTCAGATTTTGGAGGAGCATTGTGGTCAAGGAATCCGCTATGTGTTTACATCCTAATAATTGAAATTGAAAAAGGTACAACATGTGGCCTGTGTGGCTCAGTTGGTAGTGCATCAGACTTTTAATCTGAGGATCCAGGGTTCAAGTCCCTGTTCAGGCAATCAAACTCGCAAACAGTGAGAATTTCTGATCTGTACAATCTTGTTTTGAATCTGTCTCCTCACCAGAAAGAGATTTAAAATGTTGAATGAACAAGAATGAGTTGAGTTGAGGCAACACGGTGGATGACTGATGAGCGCATCAAATTAAAAGTGCCACTTTTTCATAATAATTCAAGTGATAACCCCTCAACTACAGTAAATATATTCCAAGAGTCTCAGCTTTAAATGCATAAAGACAATCGAATCACGTACAGATGCTCAGCCTTTTCGTTATTTCTCGGGTTTGTCAAGTGCTTTGCCGCAAAGGATTGTGGGCATTTGAGCATGCACTCGGAGCCAGTCAACGCAATTGTGCAGCCTCTCCATGCTAACCATCTTTTACATGGCAACAACGCATGTAACCTTTCCGTGAATGTGAAGTTCGCGGATGGATCATTAACAATGAGGTGGGACTTGAATGATTTTGTGAAAATTTACAGTTTGGTGAAGGAACCTTTTTAATGAACTGAATCGAAAGATTCAGTACACGCGAAAGAACTGTCCTGCTCAACAATGTCATACTGAAAGAGCCACGTATAATATAATGCATTCAAGCAGTATTTTACATTAGTAGACTCTTGCAAACTTCACAATCAATAAATTTTTAACAAGTCAATAGTCATCAAATACAATACATTAAGACATCAAACTTTGGTTTTGACATGAAATCAGGAGACTGCACAGTCAAGATTCTCATATTTTATGAATTCAAAGGGATGAGCACAATCAGACTGCAAAGGTTGCGACTCACCCTGGAAGATGCACCTTCATAATCATAGCATTTCTCGTGCCAGATATGCACCAAAAGGACACTCGCGAGCACACAAGTCATTCCCTGATGGACTAGTGGTTAGAATTCATTTCTCTCACTGTTGCTGCCTGCGTTTGATTCCAGGTCAGGAAATATTAGTTATTGAATGGGTTTTAACAAGTATGTAAACATGAACAATGTTTGGGATTGACTGATGTTTGACCTTGTCTCACTAAACCAAAACAATGCAAATTCTCAGCTACTCCCACAGCAGGATAAATGCTCTAATGTTGGCGCGTGCTTCCATTTTAAAACCTTGCATAACAAATATACAAGTTTTTGGCGACACGGTGGATCAGCCTGGTAAAGCATTGGATTCACAGTTCCGAGGTTCCGGGTTCAATCCCAGACCCACCTGTTTGGAGTTTGCATGTTCCCCCCGTGCCTGCATTGGTTTCTTCCAGGCACTCCTCCCACTTTCCAAAAATTGCAACATTAATCGGACACTCTAAAATTGCCCCTAGGTGTGATTGTGAGTGCAGCTGTTTGTCTTGACGTTCCGTGCAACCAGTTCAGGGTGTACCCTGCCTACTGCCCGATGACAGCTGGGATCAGCTCAAGCACTCCCCACGACCCTCGTGAGGATAAGCGGTGAAGAAAATGGATGGATGAATTTATATTTTCATCTAAATTGATCCATATCCACTGGCTATACCGCCTTAACCCAGTGCGCGCCTGGCACCGTAAACCTGCAGGGTGCCAGGGGAAATTCAGTTGCTGTGTGTCGAATGCAGATTTCGATGAGTTTACCATGGTGTCAAAGGGAAGAGAAATGGAGAAATTTTAAAGGGCAGATATTTGAGAATGTCTTGGAGAGTATCAAATGAATTGGTGAGGTTGAAACTTGAATTTGAGTGTCATATTATAGATAAAATTGGATCTGAAAGTCTATCTCCCCACATGGGGTTAAATTCCACGACCCTGAGAGTAATAGTCTCATGCTTTATCGACTGAGCCAGAGAGACCTGTACGCAGTTTCACACATACACACTTGTGATCTTGTGGTACCTGCACGGTTCAAGCTTGCTCCTTTCATTTGACCGCATCCCAATTGCCATGGAGATGGAGTGTATAAATGTCATGAGTCGCTGTGCCGCACAAGTAGGATGTGACCGAGAGCTGAAAGAGAAATCCTGGAAGGAACTCGATGAAGTTGTTGTGGGCATCTTAGACACAGAGAGAGTTGTGATTGGTTGAGATTCTAATGGACATGTTGGTGAAAGAAGCAGGAGTGATGAAGAAATAAAGGGAAAGTCCAGCATGAGGTTAAGAAACATGATGGACAGATGGTTTTAGACTTGGTGAAAAAAGATGGAAATGGCTGTCATGAACAGTTTCTTCCAGAAGAGGCAGGAACATAGGGTGCACGCAGGTGGATTACATATTGCGCAGAAGAAGTCATCTGAAGGAGGTGACCTGTCAGGTCGTGGCAGGGAACAGCATCGGATGGTGGTGTGAAAAATGACTTTGGTGGTGCGGAGGGAGAATAATAAGACAAAGGCAGAACAAAGAACATGTGGTAGAAGCTGAGACAGGAGAGAGAGTGGTGGTGTGGCTTCTCAGAAAGAGGTGAGACAGGCTGTTGGTGGACAGGAGGAGCGTTCAGAAGACAGGACCACGACAGCCAAGGTGATCAGAGAGACAGGCAGGAGAGTACTTGGTCTATTTTCTGGCAGGCAAGAAGATAAATAATAGGAATAGCAAATCATAAGTGAGAAATTTGGTTAAAGTGGTCCGTACACCAGGTTAGATGAGCTCAATGCATGCACCGATGTGCTTAAAATAAAGTGAGGAAAATTTCTGAAATGAAATTGAAGTCACATCTCAATAAATGCCATCTGTTCAAGTTGTCATGATTCCCGCTTTTCACCCTGGTGGCCTTGGTTGAACTCCTGTTATGGGAATTTTACTTATTCTTATTACTAAATTCCGTCATTTAGACTTTGCCACCTGCAAAGCTTTCATCAACTGAGTTCCAATATAATGGAAGAGATCTTCACCCAGCGAACGAGCTCCGACTTTTAACATGACAGCAATCTCGCCCCCCCTTGCAATCCACCTATTTGGCGTGAACATTCATGTGGAAAAGTGCCAACTAAGCATGGGGACGATATTTGTTGGAAAAAAAAACAAAAAAATAAAAGAGGCATTTCTCACATGATCAAGTGGCTCGGATTTCTGCATTTACCGCAGGAGCACTGTGTGAGAATAATTCCTGTATTCCACCATTTCGGCTTTCATTTATTTCAGAATGTTTCCAACATATTGGGCCTGGGAAAAAAATAAATCTATTTCAGAAATAATAAGTGGCAGGGACCTCCACAGATTTTCCATTTGGTTTGGAAGTTTGGATTTCAAGTTTTTATTGGGATTCTTCTGGCCCGTCTTATGTAATGTATGTAATAAAAACTGTGAAGAATTTTTGGCAACATGTGTCCCATATGGTCTAGCGGTCAGGATTCCTGGTTTTCACCCAGGTGGCCCGGGTGCAACTCCCGGTATGGGAATGTTGACAGGACTGTGTAGTATAGTCTTTGATTTACATGCTGAAAGTTCCCAACACATTAGGTTAAAAAAAAAATTGAGAGCAATCACTGTTTTGGACAGCAAAAGTGCCCCATCTAATATCCCTTTCAGGATAACTGTTTTTCATTTGCTCCCATTTACCCCGATGGGACTGAAACCTCAATACTGTTAATATGATTGGCTGACGCTTGAAAGAAAATAAAGAATTAAAAAAAATGAGTGTAAGAAACATCGTGTCTCATATGGTCTTGCGATTCTTGTTTCACCCTGGACGGCCAGGTTCAATTTCCAGTATGTGAATCTTCTGAATGCAAAACTCTACCGCAACTGTACATCTCCCATAGTGTGGAAAATAAAAACCAAAGAGATGTCCCACATGGCCAACAAGTCGGAATTTGTGTTTTTAAACCAAAAGGCCTGGATTCAACTTTTTGGGTGAAATGAGTTCAATGTGTGCATCGATGCACCAGTCTTGCCGGACGACATAGAAGTCTGCAGGCACACACGCAAGTCATTGGATTTCCCTGAATAGGCACGCGTCCAACATTTACCGTGAAGAAAATAAGCATTTGTACACCCTGCCATTTTGCAAGTTATCCGACTTAGAAATCATGGAGGGGTCTGAAATTTTCATCATTGGTGCATGTCAACTGTGAGAGAGATAATCTCAAAAGAAAAATCGAGAAATCACAATGTATGTTTTTTAACCATTTATTTGTGTGATACAGATGCAAATAAGTATTTGAACACCTGTCTAGCAGCGGGAATTCTGACCCTCAAAGACCTGTTAGTCCGCCATTAAAGGTCCATGTATTATCCTGAATCAGATGCACCTGTGTGAGGTTGTTAGCTGCATCAAGACACCTGTCCACCCCACAAAATTGTACAACTCCACATGGCTGGAAAGGGCTATGGAGAAATTGCCAAGCAGCTTGGTGAAAAAAGGTCCACTGCTGGAGCAATCATGAGAAAATGGAAGAAGCTAAACATGACGGGCAGGGTACACCCTGAACTGGTTGCCAGCCAATCAGGGCAGGGCACATGGAGACAGACAACAGTCGCACTCACAATCACACCTCAGAGGAATTTTGAGTCTTCAATGAATGCTTGAATGTTTTTGGAATTTCCATACAGGCAGGGGCCGGGTTTTGAATCCCGCTCCTCAGAACTGTTAGGGCAATGCTCGACAGCTGCACCACCGTTGTTTGAACAGTCGCAATAAAAATAAACTAAAAATGTGCATTAATATGGTTAGTGACATTGGTTTGCTATTATTTTGAACACTACTCTATATTATTTGCATCCAATGGTTCAAAATAGGATTGTGAGGAGATCGACATTTGGAAAGTGAGAGTGATCATGTTTCATGATGAATATCCACAATAAGCGACGTTCTTCACTTTGGGAGGACAACCAAATATTTCATGCAGTGTTTGGCAGATGTATAATGTGTTCAGTATGTAATTGTATTTTTAATCTTTAAATGGGTCGAACATGAACAATTACTTGTAGGCATGGTGTTTGCTCTGCACACAAAGATTGCCTTGGTGGAATATGCTGAGAGATTTGCATGCTCGACATGATGACATGCAGACCAAGAAAACCAGTGACACTGTGCAGACTGAAAAGACTGCCAGTAAGATACTGTAAATGTGTCTATCTTTAGACAAAAGTGACTTTAGGAAGTGGCCCGCAGCCATTGAGAAGGCAAGTTTTTATTTCTCACTGTCAAAGAATCGTAACTGAGACTCTGATAGCAGAGGATGGTTTTGATCCATCAACCTCTGGGTTAGGGGCCGAGCATGCACCTGCTGCACCACTCTGCTGTACCTTCAACTTCTTTGTATGTACTTTTGTACCCGTCTGAAAGGAAATCAGCTCCGCTGTCTCGTGCCTGGATCAGACTCCAAGACACATTTGGTATTTGGTCAAATTTTATGATCATTGATGTTTATTAAAGTGCTGATCTGTACTGGCACCTTTCTGGGTACTTACAGTGATTTTAAATGGACAGATCATTGAAGAGAGGATTTTTTTCCCAGTTGGAAGTGAACTGATGGATTGAAAACACAAGTCTTTATTGCACAATATTTCACACGATGAGAAAGACTTTAAAAAGTGGCATTCAGAGAATAAGTTTGAAAGCCTAATGCCACCACGATGATGGGACATTTTGGATTGAAGCCTGATGAACGCAGCCATCCTGCTTGCACCAATCAGCCGAAAAGTCAAACGGAACAATGTCGATACAAATGTGACAGCGTCCAGTATAGAACTCGTGCATGTGACGTCATCATTTTCACGGCGCCAGATTGCCGGTCAAAAAGAGCAGCTCGACAGTGTGGGGCACATTGAACCGGAGCAGAATATTCACAATGGACGAGACTTGTTGTGCTGTTGGTTTTTACAACAGATGAGACAGATATTCAAAGAGATCATTCTATGGAATACCAGCTGAAATGACGAGAAAAGATTGATGGATTATGGCAATTAAACATGATGGATGCTGCCCAACCAAATACACACGACTGTGTCGCGATCACTTCATTTCAGGCAGGAATTATTCAATTCTATTCTATTCAAATGAGTCCAATGTGTATTTAAAAAAAAGAAAATAAACCGTAGGTCACAGGTATGTTTACGGAGGTTAACATGTGGCTGCAACACACTTCTGTTATCGGAGCTAAAGGGTATCACAGTGGTTTATTATTATTATTATTATTATATTATATTATTTTTCCTTTCGGCTTGTCCCGTTAGGGGTCGCCACAGCGTGTCATCTTTTGCCATCTTAGCCTATCTCCTGCATCTTCCTCTCTAACCCCAACTGCCCTCATGTCTTCCCTCACCACATCCATAAACCTTCTCTTTGGTCTTCCTCTCGCTCTTTTGCCTGGGAGCTCCATCCTCAGCATCCTTCTACCAATGTACTCACTCTGTCGCCTCTGAACATGTCCAAACCATCGAAGTCTGCTCTCTCGAATCTTGTCTCCAAAACATCCAGCTTTGGCTGTCCCTCTAATGAGCTCATTTCTAATCCTATCCAACCTGGTCACTCCGAGCGAGAACCTCAACATCTTCATTTCTGCCACCTCCAGTTCAGATTCCTGTTGTTTCTTCAGTGCCACTGTCTCTAATCCGTACATCATGGCCGGCCTCACCACTGTTTTGTAAACTTTGCCCTTCATCCTAGCAGACACTCTTCTGTCACATAACACACCAGACACCTTTCGCCAGCTGTTCCAACCTGCTTGGACCCGTTTCTTCACTTCCTGACCACACTCTCCATTGCTCTGTATTGTTGACCCCAAGTATTTGAAGTCATCCACCCTCGCTATCTCTTCTCCCTGTAGCCTCACTCTTCCCCCTCTACTTTTCTCATTCACGCACGCATATTCTGTTTTACTTCGGCTAATCTTCATTCCTCTCCTTTCCAGTGCATGTCTCCATCTTTCCAATTGTTCCTCTGCATGCTCCCTGCTTTCACTGCATATGACAATATCATCTGCGAACATCATGGTCCAAGGGGATTCCAGTCTAACCTCATCTGTCAGCCTATCCATTACCACTGCAAACAGGAAGGGGCTCAGAGCTGATCCCTGATGCAGTCCCACCTCCAATTTAAATTCCTCTGTCACACCTAAGGCACACCTCACCATTGTTCTGCTGCCATCATACATGTCCTGTACTATTTTAACATACTTCTCTGCCACACCAGACTTACGCATGCAGTACCACAGTTCCTCTCTTGGTACTCTGTCATAGGCTTTCTCTAGATCCACAAAGACGCAATGTAGCTCCTTCTGACCTTCTCTGTAGTTTTCCACGAGCATCCTCAAGGCAAATAATGCATCTGTGGTACTCTTTCTAGGCATGAAACCATACTGTTGCTCGCAGATACTTACTTCTGTCCTGAGTCTAGCCTCCACTACTCTTTCCCATAACTTCATGTGTGGCTCATCAACTTTATTCCTCTATAGTTCCCACAGCTCTGAACATCCCCTTTGTTCTTAAAAATGGGAACTAGAACACTTTTCCTCCATTCTTCAGGCATCTTTTCGCCCGCTAGTATTCTGTTGAATAAGTTGGTCAAAAACTCCACAGCCATCTCTCCAAATTGCTTCCATACCTCTACCGGTATGTCATCAGGACCAACTGCCTTCCCATTTTTCATCCTTTGTAATGCCTTTCTGACTTCCCCCTTAGTAATCATTTCCACTTCCTGGTCCTTCACTCTTGCCTCTACAACTCTTCCTTCTCTCTCATTTTCTTCATTCATCAACTTCTCAAAGTATTCTTTCCATCTATTTAGCACACTACCGGCACCAGTCAACACATTTCCATCTCCATCCTTAATCACCCTAACCTTCTGCACATCCTTCCCATCTCTATCCTCTGTCTGGCCAACCTGTAGAGATCCTTTTCTCCTTCTTTCATGTCCAACCTGGTGTACATGTCTTCATATGCCTCTTGTTTAGCCTTTGCCACCTCTACCTTTGCCCTACGTCGCATCTCGATGTACTCCTTTCGCCTCTCCTCAGTCCTCTCAGTATCCCACTTCTTCTTCGCTAATCTCTTTCCTTGTATGACTCCCTGTATTATGGGGTTCCACCACCAAGTCTCCTTCTCCCCTTTCCTACCAGATGACACACCAAGTACTCTACTGCCTGTCTCTCTGATCACCTTGGCTGTCGTCGTCCAGTCTTCCGGGAGCTTCGGTTGTCCATCGAGAGCCTGTCTCACCTCTTTCCGGAAGGCCGCACGACATTCTTCCTTTCTCAGCTTCCACCACATGGTTCTCTGCTCTACCTTTGTCTTCTTAATCTTCCTACCCACCACCAGAATCATCCTACATACTACCATCCTATGCTGTCGAGCTACACTCTCCCCTACCACTACTTTACAGTCAGTAACCTCCTTCAGATTACATCGTCTGCACAAAATATAATCTACCTGCGTGGTTCTACCGCCGCTCTTGTAGGTCACTATATGTTCCTCCCTCTTTTGGAAATAAGTGTTCACTACAGCCATCTCCATCCTTTTTGCAAAGTCCACCACCATCTGCCCTTCAAAGTTCCTTTCCTGGATGCCGTACTTACCCATCACTTCTTCATCGCCCCTGTTTCCTTTACCAATATGTCCATTACAATCTGCACCAATCACAACTCTCTCGCTGTCTGGGATGCTCAGAACTACTTCATCTAGTTCCTTCCAGAATTTCTCTTTCAACTCTAGGTCACATCCTACCTGTGGTGCATAGCCGCTAACCACATTATACATAACACCCTCAATTTCAAATTTTAGTCTCATCACTCGATCTGATACTCTTTTCACCTCCAAAACATTCTTAGCCAGCTCTTCCTTTAAAATAACCCCTACTCCATTTCTCTTCCCATCTACTCCGTGGTAGAATAATTTAAACCCTGCTCCCAAACTTCTAGCCTTACTACATTTCCACCTGCTCTCTTGGATGCACAGAATATCAACCTTTCTCCTAATCATCATGTCAACCAACTCCTGAGCTTTTCCTGTCATAGTCCCAACATTCAAAGTCCCTACACTCAGTTGTAGGCTCTGTGCATTCCTCTTTTTCTTCTGACGCTGGATCCGGTTTCCTCCTCTTCTTTGTCTTCGACCCACAGTAGCTGAATTTCCACCGACGCCCTGCAGGTTAGCAGTGCCGGGGGCAGGCGTTGTTAACCCGGGCCACGACCGATCCGGTATGGGATTCTTTAGATGAACGCTCATATTTGTTTGGCACAGTTTTTACGCCGGATGCCCTTCCTGACGCAACCCTCTGCATTTATCCGGGCTTGGGACCGGCCTACAGATTGCACTGGTTTGTGCCCCCATAGGGCTGCATTATTATTATTATTAATATTATTATTTAAATATGTATTGGACTTATTTGAGAACAATAAATAAACAAAAAAAAACAAAACATCTGTCAAGGAGAGGTTTACCAAAGTTTAACGTGTGACCGCAACACATTTCCTGTAAGGAGGTGCCGACTCGCTGTCTTTTTTTTTTTCCATAGTTTAATGAATGTGAGTTTGTGTAAAACCAGGGTTCATTGATTTAAATATAGTTATTCCATCCATCCATTTTCTTTGCCACTTATCCTCACGAGGGTCGCAGGGGGTGCTGAAGCCTATCCCAGCTGTCAACAGGCAGGAGGCAGGGTACACCCTCAATTGGTTGCCTGCCAATCGCAGGGCACAAAGAGACAAACAGTCACACTCACAACCACACAGAGGGGGAATTTCAAGTGTCCAACTAATGTTTCATGTTTTTGGAATGTGGGAGGAAATCCACACACGTACGGGAGAACATTCAAACTGCATCGAGGCAGGTCGGGGATTGAACTTGAGACCTCAGAACTGCGGAGGTCAACGCTTTACAAGCTGCTCCACCGTGCCGCCGCTAGACAGATTTGTTTTTTATATTTTTGGTCCAATATGGCTCTTTCGCCATTGGGTTGCTGACACCTGGTCGAAATAATCCATCATTGCTGTTTGACGTGTCCAGATGTGACTCGTTAATTTAGATCATAAATCAGAACGTACATCTGCAACTTTGTCTTGTTGACTGGTCCTCTTTCTTGGCCTTTTGGCTATGATCAAGTGTAGTACCAACATTTACCAGGTGCAGTGGACAAGTGGTAAGGCGTCATTCTTGTAAACTGAAGAGCATGGGTTTGACCCCCAACTGTACCTTTGAAAAATGGTGTCGTGATTTGATCTGTTGTGATCAGTGCCATGCTCGGCTTTTTTTGGACGACTGAAGGGGATGAATGTGTTTCAAAGATGGATGGATGAGTATCTGCTCCCCAAGAAGATCTGGAAGTTCGGCACACTTTTGTCCTCTTCAAAATGTCCGTCCTGAGTCTTACCCACTTGGACCCGAGAGGTGTCAGGAGCATGGCCAAGCCACTGCCCTGAGCGGAGCTGCCACGAGCAGAAGCCCCACACCTGCGCCGTATGGACGCTAATTTGACCAGGAATTTTAGCCTTGAGTTCGTCTCTTGGATTTGCTCGTTCGTTGTGTTTGTGTGTGTTGGACACTGCATCATCGTGTGTGAGTACACAAGTTTATTGTAGTCTATTCCCCTTGTTACAGCGTTCCAATGCCACCATAGTCAAGTCAGGTTTTTTTTCCTCTTTCCAAGTTTTGTCACATAGTCATCGGACCTTGTTTCATGTTTTTGGACCTTGCCTGTAGCCTTGCATTTTTGTGCCTCTGCCTTCCAAGCTTTGCCTCCGACTTCAGACCTTGTTTCGGATTACTGGACTTTCACTTTTTGCCACGTGTTTTTGTGCTTCTGGCTTTTTGGACCGATGAGCTCTGTACGACATCTGCCTGAATTAAAACCACCCTCAACATCATGTCCTTGCCCCGGAGTCCTGCATGTGGGTCCTGTCCCTCGCCACATCCTCGTGACAAAAGGAAGTAAAAGATGGCACGATCCAGATCTAAAAGTACAATTTCTTATTGGGGTAAAAACAGAACCAATTAATAATGGCAAAGATAAAATCTCAGTTGCCAGAACCCCAGTCTTTTTCTAACTTTCCTTTTCACGTCGCCCCAGTCTGTTTTCCCTCCACCATCCTGACCAAACCTGATCCCAAGAATTTTTTTGGTCAGTCTGTGTCATCGTTGCTCAATAATACTGTTGGTAACACATATTAAAGGCTTAAACCTATAAACTAACACTTTTTTTGTCTAAAATATTGATACATAAAATGTTTGTGCAGAGAGCATTTTATCCACTACATTACACATCCTTGGCCAAGCCTTCAAAAGAAGCATCTGACTCATCTCCAATCCGAAAAAAGATCCATCGAAGCTACATTTGGTGCATCGCTGTGGAACTCATCATTGATGATTTGGTACAGTTCTGGTGCCTCTTGCATTGCATCATGAACATCCAATCTTGCTCCCACCGCATGTCATCATCTGTGCGTTTGTGAAGAAACATTTTTTTAATCGTAAGATTTTGGCTAGGGCAGCGCAGCACAGCCCCCCCACCCCATTCGGCTCCAATCCATCGCAGCTTTGGCGTCAGGTGGCTATCAAAACTATGTGAGCTCAAGCTACGTAGAAACGAGCGTAATGGGCACATTTTTTAAAAAGCGACCATTTCAATTGAGTGCGCGCTCCTTTTTTTTTTTCATATGTGCCCATGACGCTCGTATTACGTCGTTTGAGCTCACGTTGTTTTGATACCCACCTGAAATCATTGATCTGTCGTTGTTTTGGACTATCCCGCTACTTCCGGGTTTGCGCCGTCATTGAGACGAGTGATGACATTTAATTTAAAAGCAGCGGCACAACTGGCCGTTGTAGTTGACAGTTTTTGGTTTAGTTTAAGTTAAAACGAACTCACGGGGGTCGTTTCTGATCTTTCTTGACGTAGCAAAAAACATGCTACGCTAACAATCGTAGCATGCAAGCTCCCCGAGGAGGTCCGAGAGCTCGGGTTTGGGGCATACATTACTGTCATATATTTGAATGTTTAACATAAAACATTGAATATCATATTGAAATGTATATGGACCTAAATATCATGATCTCTATTAACTTTTTGAGAATATTTTTGGAAAAATGTGCGCATTATGATTGAGAAATTACGGTAAATTGCCCACAGACGTGAGTTCAGCCCCAAGTGTGAATGTTTTTAAATCCAAGTAGAAAACTCTTCTTTTTTCATGCTTTTTAGAGTATATCCACTTTTTAATCATATTACTTGCACTGTACTCGGTTGTGTCTTTTGCATATATATATTGTTTGTCATTTTTATTGTTTTTATCCCATTTTAAATGTTTTATCTCTTTGTTTTCAAATGCTTTTAATCATCTAAAGCACAGTGAGTTACCTCGTGTATGAAATGTGCTATACAAATAAATTTGTCTTGCCTTACCATTTTGGAAAAATGGTCTGCCACCGTGCAGACAGTGGTGTGGCCCTGGAAAGCCAGCAACCCGGTCACAAAGTCCAATGATATATTGGACGACGGCCCTCAACAAACGGAAAGCGATCGCAACTCCCCTGAGGGACGTTTACATTAAGGTTTATTCGTGAACAAACATGAAGCGTGGTGACGTACTCCCTGATGTCCTTTTTGATGTTTGGCCTCTAAAAGTGTTGCTCTATCACCGATTGGGTTGCGATCCCGACCCCTCTGTGGAGGACCGACATACAGCCTGTCATCTGTGGCTGCGAGTGTCCTTCAGTGCGTCTTTTACCTGGGTCTCAATTTCCCATGTGAAGACTGAGACCAACAGGCTTCAGGCAGAATTAATCCGATATTGGATTTTGCCTTTTCCCAATCAAGAATCTACAATTGCGCATGGGGTTTTCTGTTCTATGGTTTTCTGTTGTATGGTCAGTTAACACGATAAATAGGACCTGATCACCCTCTAGCCAGTGTCTCCAATCTGACAAAGCCACTCTGACTGCTAATAGCTCATGGCCCCCAATTTCATTATTTTGTTCTGCAGGAGTAAGTTTTTGGGACGTGCACAGTAAACGTGCAGGGATGCAACTTTCTTCCTTCGGATTCCTCGACAAGGGTCCACCCCTACCCCAGAATCTGACGCATCTACCTCCATGACAAACAGATTCAGCAAAGCAAGAATAAGAACAGAGGTAAAGCTCGCAGTGAGTTTACAGAAGGCCGCAAGATGCGATGGGAACCAATAAAAGGAACTGTGTGGAGAGCTGTGTTTGTGTAAGGGTGCTGCAATTATGCAAAAGTTCTGGATGAATTTTTGGTACAGGTTCCCTAAGAACCTCTGGACTTCCTTGCAAGTTGTGGAAGTGGGCCAATGTGAAACGGCCTCGACCTTGCTGGGATCCATACAGATCCCCTCCTCCACTGACACAAAGCCCAGAAACAACAGGGAAAACCAGTGAAACTCGCACTTTTCAGCCTTGACATGTAGCAGCAACCATTGCAACACCACTTCAACGTGGCTGACATGGGGCCGAGGAGAATATTCAAATGCCATCTTTGTACACAAAGATATTAATGTTGAGCATATCGTGGAAAACATCATTGACAAACCTCTGAAACACTGCAGGAGAATTTGTGAATCCAAAATGCATCACCAAATATTCTTAAGGACTAATGGGTGTGTTAAATGCAGTCTTCCACTCCTCTCAGTATCCTGACCTCATGCCTCTCCCACACCACTCATGAGGGTTTCCATGATGTCATGATCAGCATTCTGGACTCCAGTGATCTAAGTTCATGTCTCAGTGGAAACTGATACTGTTTGTTCTCTCACTTGAAAGTAAATTGGAATGCATGAAGTTTTCAGTTTTGCACAGGAAGGTATTCCCTCATAGACAAGGCCAAACGCCCGTCCAAAACCACTGAGGTTCCATGGTGTCATGCTGAGCACATTGGACAATGACTCCAGCGATCTGAGTACTCGTCTCATTGGAACTGGGAAGTGTTAGTCTCTCAATTGAAAAGACTTGATTGTGTCAACTTTTCTTTTACAGACGTTCTTCCCTCATCCATAAGTCTAAATGCCCCTCGCACACCAGTCATGGGGCTTCCATACTGTCATGGTCAGCACTCTAACTCTCATGGATGGTGTCGGAGGGGTATTTGGTCTGAATCCAATCTTGGTTCAAGTGAGACAAGCCCTATCAGGTTCCACTGAGACTTGAACTCAAATTGCTGAGAGGACAAAGAGTATGAGCTTCAAATTAGTCTTGAACTCAGATTACTGGATTCATAGTCCAGAGTGCTCACTATTACACCATGGAACCTCAATGACTGGAGTTAGAGGGCCATTTGGTCTTATGCATGAGGGAAGAACGTCTGGAAAAGAAAAGTTGACCAAATCCAGTCTTACTTGAATTGGGAGACTAATACTTTTCGATTCAATCAAGACTTGAACTTGGATCCCAGGATTGAGAGTGCTCACCATTACGCCATGGAAACCCGATTACTGGTTTAGGAAGGGAACATCTGAAAAAGAAAAATTGACTCAATCTTACATTGTTTTAAGTGAGACAATCCCTATCAGGTTCTACTGAGACTTGAACTCAGATTACTGGATTCAGAGTCCAGAGTGCTCACCATTACACCAAGAACCGCCACAACAGAGCTCAGAGTGGCATTTAGATTTATGCATGAGGAAATACCATCTGGAAAATAGTTGACACAATCAAGTCTTCTCAATTGAGAGACAATAACTTCCAAGTTCCACGGAGACGAGAACTCAGATCACTGGAGTCAGTGTCCAGAGTGCTCACCATTACACCATGACTGGTGTGGGAGAGGCATTTGGTCCATGACACTATGGAACCTCAGTGACTGGTTTTGGAGGCAGGTATTATGTTTGATACCAATACCATCAATCCGTCCAATTTCTTTGCCGCTTATCCTCACAAGGGTCGCAGGGAGTGCTGGAGCCTATCCCAGCTATCAACAGGCATCATCCCCCTCCACCTTCTCATTCACGCACATATATTCTGAGGGAATACCTTCCTGTGGAAAAAAGAAACCTTCATGCAATACATAATTGTTTCAAGTTAAAGGACTAACAACAAACATCAGCAGAACATCCAGGAAATGTTATGTAGAGGCTCCAGTGAGAATTGAACTCACGACCCCTGGTTTACTAGACCAATGCTCTAACCACTGAGCTATGGAGCCTTCGGGTATTGACCTAGGAGAAACAGGCTTCACTCTTTGTGTTAGACCGAACCTGCTGGAAAGAATTCCTTTTATGTTGGGCTTGGCTCCACTGGGGCTGGAGGGGCGTGGGGGATTGAAGATTTCCCACCTTCGATGAAGGTTGAGAAGTGAAGCCGCGACGAAACGCAGCGGGCCCGCTGGCAGCCACTGGTGATCATGCCGGATGGTAGTTTTTAAAAGTCTGCAGGCGTTGTCAACGTTCAATGGCTACATTGATTACAATAGTAAGTAAAAATATACTTTATGTAATGTGAGCACACTTGAATCATATACTGTAGGCTGTCACTTTTCTATCTGCATTGTTGCATTTGACTTATCGGCTGATTGGTGTGAGCAGGGTGGCTGCGTTCATCAGGCTTCATTCCAAAATGTCCCATCATCGTGGTGGCATTAGGTTTTAGAACTAATTCCATGAATGCCACTTTTTAAAGTCTTTCTCATCGTGAGAAATATTGTGCAATTAAGGATTGTGTTTTCATTCCCTCAATTCACTAAAGGTTGAGGAAAAAAAATCCTCTTTTCAATGATCTGTTCATTTCAAATCACTGTGTAAGTCCCCAGAAAGGTGCCACTTCTGATCAGCACTTTTGATTTGACCGGATAAACACCAACGATCATAAACGTTGACCAAATACCAAATGTGTCTTAGAGTTTGATGCAGGCATGAAACAGCTGCCAAATTCTTTTCAGACGGGTACGAAAGTACATACAACGAATTGGATTGACCAGTGGAAGCTTGCTGGGCCCATAACCCAGAGGTCGATGGATCGAAACCATCCTCTGCTGACAGAATGTGAGATTCTGTTCTTCTTCAGTGAGAAACAAAAGCTTGTCTTCTCATTGAGGGCCACGTGGGAGTCAGCAAATGAGAAAGTAGAGCTGGCTGACAACTTTAGCCATTCTGAATTGAACCAGAACATTTATTGGTCTAAACATGAATCAAACACCTGTCAGCAATTTTTCTATTCAGTTCCTTGTTCAAGAAAAAAGTAAATTAATTGTAACATGGAAGATTTGAATTGTTGTTTATTTGACGGTTTTGAGAGGGTGAATTTAATTTCCACTTGCAGAGTTGTTTGGCTGTTTTAAAAAACAACATTTAATTCTGTTATGTTTTGTTTAACAGAAAATTTGGAGTAGCATGAAAAGAGTTGAAGGCAGCATTTTTTTTTCTTGGGATGAATTTGACATTTTCCAAACTGCTGCTTATTGTGAAGTGAATTGATTTTGCACGCATCATATAAACATTGGATCAAGTTTACACCAGTCAGTCAAAGTAAAAACAAATCATCTAAATGATTGCTCGTACCTTAAAAAACTTGTGCAAGATCACTTTAGGAAGTGCCAGTCGTCCAGGGGTGGGCAAACTATGGCCCGCAAGCACACGTTTCACGGAGCTCAACTACGAACAGGACACACGTTGCCCTTTTCCATGTTTTAGAGACTAATTTGTCTGCTCGATAGGGACCGGTTTTCTCAAGGTTTGGTTCTGCTGCAGTCGCCCAGATGGGCAAATTCACTCATTCCTCATGAGTGTGTGAGTTTCCTACTCACCATAGATGTCTTTACTTCCTTCGGCTTCTCGTCAACCCTCAGTCTCCAGTCACAAAGCCGAGGCCCAGTCCCGGAAAGAGTCTCAAGTGCTGTGGCCACGGTCTGTGCCTGGACGTCGGCTCAGCCCCTTGAAACCTCAGGTATCTTGAGAAGGGCCAAGTAAATGTCAGGTTTACCAATTCGACATTCATTAAACAGGACAAAAAGGAAGCAAAGACACAAATTCAAGTTTGACAGCTCGCGAAGAGAGAGGAGAAGAACTCTCTGGTACAATTCACCACTGCACTCTCTGATTATCCTCTCCTCAGCATTTGGTTTCAAAACGCCCCTCATTTACATAGATGTTACAAAAAGGAGATGGGAGAGCAAAACATAGTTGGTAACAAAGTGTAGGCATTTTAGCTCTGACAGATAAGGTGAAGGCTATCTTCTATATTGGAGTCCATTTCACACCAAACCACACCTGGTTTCTAGTGAAGTTGTATGGTTGTTTTGGGTTGCTAGAGCCAGTTGTAGGGCCTCATAGCTCAGTGGTTAGAGCATTGGTCTTGTAAACCAGGGGTCGTGTGTTCAATTCTCACTGTGGCCTATTTTAAACATATGTGACCCTTTGTTGATTCTTCAGTGTTCTTGTATTCTCTGTCAGTTTTGTTTGCCTGCTCCACATCTTCCCTCAAATCCCTCAAAAAGAAATTAAATTTCCACATACTTTGACAAATATTCCCCCACGTTGTGTCACATGTGAATTTAGACTAAAGTCCCTTTTGTTCAATACAGCAAAATGCGACAATTTAATCTCACACACATCAACACAACACAAACAAGATAAAATAGCTAACACAAAATAGGCGTTCAAGAAAAGCATGAACCACAAGGAAAGGCAGTGACCAATCAATGTTGCATGTTTTTGGGATGTGGGAGGAAACCAGAGTGACCGGAGAAAACCCACGCAGGCAGGGAGGGAGAACATGCAAACTGCATACAGGCGGGGACGGGATTGAATGAATTGGAAGCATTGTCGATTCTTGTTTTGTTTGTGACCAAATTTTGTGAATTACACTTTAAAAAAATAAGGCATAGGTACTGGACATATTGTTTGATATGTGAACAAATGACCGGGTTTACTTTGAAAAGAACGACCAAACCCTCAAAGTGGGGGTGTGTAGGGGTGTAATTTAGGGCATTTTCTGACATGGATTTTCTTTGTGTTTTAAGAACAGAACTCTGAAAATACAACAACTACATACAATAAATACAATCCTCTGCGACAATGGTGCGAATGTACCACTGTCAGTTGAAAAGCAAGAAACAGGAATTCATTAATCAAGGCAGGGCTGTTGATTTCTTGTCATCAAAATGTGCAGCTCTTCACCTTGCAGCCACAATATTGTACCAACAACTGACTATTATGATTGTGTCAAGGTGGACTAACTTGTGTGCGTGTTGGTATCACAGTTCTGAGGTTCAGGGTTCACACCCTGACCCCACCTGTGTGGAGTTTGCACTGGTTTATCCCACATCCCAAAAACATGCATTAATTGTAGACTCTAAATCAGTGTGCCCAGACTTTTAAAACCAAAGAGCTACTTTTGAAGACTGTTGTACGGCTTCTCAAAAAGAGGTGAGTAGACTATTAGTGGACAGGAGGAGCTTTCAGAAGACTGGACCACTGCAGCCAAGGTCATCAGAGAGACTGTCATGAGAGAAATAATAGGAGAAAAGTTTTGTGGAAGTGACACGCGCAGTGGTTTTGGTTTAATGAGCTCAGTGCATACTCCGATGGACTGGTGCTGCCGGACCCATCACTACCTCGAAGTGTGTGCCGGCACACAAACAAATCATTGGAATTCCCTGAATCAACACACATCAGACATTTATAGCAACAAAGGGGGGCTCTTTCTCCAGCTCCTCACCACTTGGACAAAGTTCTGGCACTCAGTCAGGGTCTATTCAAGCAGCTCCACACACTTCTACAGAAGTGGGAGATGTGTTGGAGTCATATTTTAACCTAGTATAATGAAATGTGTTTAATGTATGCTAGATGTGCATCTGAGGTGTACAGTATGTCTGAAGGCACTCATTTGCAGGATATCTATGATATACTGTGAAGATTAAATGTAATGCAGCCCTATGGGGGCACAAACCAGTGCAATCTGTAGGCCGGTCCCAAGCCCGGATAAATGCAGAGGGTTGCGTCAGGAAGGGCATCCGGCGTAAAAACTGTGCCAAACAAATATGAGCGTTCATCTAAAGAATCCCATACCGGATCGGTCGTGGCCCGGGTTAACAACGCCCGCCCCCGGCACTGCTAACCTGCAGGGCGTCGGTGGAAATTCAGCTACTGTGGGTCGAAGACAAAGAAGAGGAGGAAACCATATCCAGCGTCAGAAGAAAAAGAGGAATCCACAGAGCCTACAACTGAGTGTAGGGACTTTGAATGTTGGGACTATGACAGGAAAAGCTCAGGAGTTGGTTGACATGATGATTAGGAGAAAGGTTGATATTATGTGCATCCAAGAGAGCAGGTGGAAAGGTAGTAAGGCTAGAAGTTTGGGAGCAGGGTTTAAATTATTCTACCACGGAGTAGATGGGAAGAGAAATGGAGTAGGGGTTATTTTAAAGGAAGAGCTGGCTAAGAATTCTTGGAGGTGAAAAGAGTATCAGATTGAGTGATGAGACTAAAATTTGAAATTGAGGGTGTTATGTATAATGTGGTTAGCGGCTATGCACCACAGGTAGGATGTGACCTAGAGTTGAAAGAGAAATTCTGGAAGGAACTAGATGAAGTAGTTCTGAGCATCCCAGACAGCGAGAGAGTTGTGATTGGTGCAGATTGTAATGGACATATTGGTAAAGGAAACAGGGGCGATGAAGAAGTGATGGGTAAGTACGGCATCCAGGAAAGGAACTTTGAAGGGCAGATGGTGGTGGACTTTGCAAAAAGGATGGAGATGGCTGTAGTGAACACTTATTTCCAAAAGAGGGAGGAACATATAGTGACCTACAAGAGCGGCGGTAGAACCACGCAGGTAGATTATATTTTGTGCAGACGATGTAATCTGAAGGAGGTTACTGACTGTAAAGTAATGGTAGGGGAGAGTGTAGCTTGACAGCATAGGATGGTAGTATGTAGGATGATTCTGGTGGTGGGTAGGAAGATTAAGAAGACAAAGGTAGAGCAGAGAACCATGTGGTGGAAGCTGAGAAAGGAAGAATGTTGTGCGGCCTTCCGGAAAGAGGTGAGACAGGCTCTCGATGGACAACCGAAGCTCCCGGAAGACTGGACGACGACAGCCAAGGTGATCAGAGAGACAGGCAGGAGAGTACTTGGTGTGTCATCTGGTAGGAAAGGGGAGAAGGAGACTTGGTGGTGGAACCCCATAATACAGGGAGTCATACAAGGAAAGAGATGAGCGAAGAAGAAGTGGGATACTGAGAGGACTGAGGAGAGGCGAAAGGAGTACATCGAGATGCGACGTAGGGCAAAGGTAGAGGTGGCAAAGGCTAAACAAGAGGCATATGAAGACATGTACACCAGGTTGGACACGAAAGAAGGAGAAAAGGATCTCTACAGGTTTGCCAGACAGAGGGATAGAGATGGGAAGGATGTGCAGAAGGTTAGGGTGATTAAGGATAGAGATGGAAATGTGTTGACTGGTGCCGGTAGTGTGCTAAATAGATGGAAAGAATACTTTGAGAAGTTGATGAATGAAGAAAATGAGAGAGAAGGAAGAGTTGAAGAGGCAAGAGTGAAGGACCAGGAAGTGGAAATGATTACTAAGGGGGAAGTCAGAAAGGCATTACAAAGGATGAAAAATGGGAAGAAAGTTGGTCCTTATGACATACCGGTAGAGGTATGGAAGCAATTTGGAGAGATGGCTGTGGAGTTTTTGACCAACTTATTCAACAGAATACTAGCGGGCGAAAAGATGCCTGAAGAATGGAGGAAAAGTGTTCTAGTTCCCATTTTTAAGAACAAAGGGGATGTTCAGAGCTGTGGGAACTATAGAGGAATAAAGTTGATGAGCCACACAATGAAGTTATGGGAAAGAGTAGTGGAGGCTAGACTCAGGACAGAAGTAAGTATCTGCGAGCAACAGTATGGTTTCATGCCTAGAAAGAGTACCACAGATGCATTGTTTGCCTTGAGGATGCTCGTGGAAAAGTACAGAGAAGGTCAGAAGGAGCTACATTGTGTCTTTGTGGATCTAGAGAAAGCCTATGACAGAGTACCAAGAGAGGAACTGTGGTACTGCATGCGTAAGTCTGGTGTGGCAGAGAAGTATGTTAAAATAGTGCAGGACATGTACGATGGCAGCAGAACAATGGTGAGGTGTGCCTTAGGTGTGACAGAGGAATTTAAGGTGGAGGTGGGACTGCATCAGGGATCAGCTCTGAGCCCCTTCCTGTTTGCAGTGGTAATGGATAGGCTGACAGATGAGGTTAGACTGGAATCCCCTTGGACCATGATGTTCGCAGATGATATTGTGAAATGCAGTGAAAGCAGGGAGCATGCAGAGGAACAATTGGAAGATGGAGACATGCACTGGAAAGGAGAGGAATGAAGATTAGCCGAAGTAAAACAGAATATATGTGCGTGAATGAGAAAAGTAGAGGGGGAAGAGTGAGGCTACAGGGAGAAGAGATAGCGAGGGTGGATGACTTCAAATACTTGGGGTCAACAATACAGAGCAATGGAGAGTGTGGTCAGGAAGTGAAGAAACGGGTCCAAGCAGGTTGGAACAGCTGGCGAAAGGTGTCTGGTGTGTTATGTGACAGAAGAGTGTCTGCTAGGATGAAGGGCAAAGTTTACAAAACAGTGGTGAGGCCGGCCATGATGTATGGATTAGAGACGGTGCACTGAAGAAACAACAGGAAGCTGAACTGGAGGTGGCAGAAATGAAGATGTTGAGGTTCTCGCTCGGAGTGACCAGGTTGGATAGGATTAGAAATGAGCTCATTAGAGGGACAGCCAAAGCTGGATGTTTTGGAGACAAGATTCGAGAGAGCAGACTTCGATGGTTTGGACATGTTCAGAGGCGAGAGAGTTAGTATATTGGTAGAAGGATGCTGAGGATGGAGCTCCCAGGCAAAAGAGCGAGAGGAAGACCAAAGAGAAGGTTTATGGATGTGGTGAGGGAAGACATGAGGGCAGTTGGGGTTAGAGAGGAAGATGCAGGAGATAGGCTAAGATGGCAAAAGATGACACGCTGTGGCGACCCCTAACGGGACAAGCCGAAAGGAAAAGAAGAAGAAGAAGACTGTGCAGATTAAATGTATATGTCTATTTTACGTACGTACTATATGTATACATAGTGTATATATGAGTAAATCCATCCATCCATTTTCTTAGCTGCTTATCCTCACAAGAGCCATCGCAGGGCACACAGAGAGACAAATAGCCACACCTAGGGCCAATTTTGAGTGTCCAATTCATGATTTATGATTTTGGGATGTGGGAGTAAACCGGAGTGCCTGGAGAAAACCCACACAGGCACTCAGCGAACACGCAAACACCACACGGGTGGGTCCGGGATTGAAGCCGGGACCTCAGAAGTGGGAGACAAATGCTTGACCAGCTGAGCCACCGTGCCGCCACATTACATCCATACAATGTAAAATTTGGCATTCTCATCATTTCATTTATTTTCACACCTAAAATGAAATGCAACTTTTCCTAAATACATATTGGAAGATCAATAATATGCTTGATAATCTATACATCTTTTAATACTTAACTACATGTACATTTATTGTTTACATCCCTCCAGCTTCTGATATTTCTTTCAACAATGACGCTCGTAAGTTTACTCGAGTTGAACATATTTGAAAGATTTTGGTCAAAATGGGTCTGTATGGGGCAGAAATGTGGCCTAGTATCTGAAAATGGTTTATTCTTTGGTTTGCACGTTCCACATGAATACGTGCCCGTCCGATCTTGCAACAAGCCGCAGCCTTGTGCTGCAAATGTGCTCGTGTTGAAAACGAAATCTGATAGAAAAAGAAATATGTATATTCCTGCGAGCACACATTCAAATGATGATTTTGTGCATCATTATTGGCTTGAGCTTTTCTTCACTGTCCTTTATGTCTGAAATAGATTTGGGTTTGCGCTTTTCACACTCCAGGAAAGTGATCCTCAGCATTTTTCGGAAGTAGTTTAACTTCTTCTTCAGAAATAAAGTCATCCTTGTATTTGAAAACACGAGATCGTTTTCTACATTATGAATGTCCAGAAAATCCGCTAACAGTGAACTTTGTACAGGGGGGTGAAGGGGAAATGTGACGAAGGCTTTGTGTTTATTTCTTCTCACAAACATGGATTACTCCTCATAAAAACAAGTTACGACAAAAGCATCGTTGTGACAAACCTTTTCGGAGTGCAAATTATCCCCGATGATGCAATCTGTTCAACAATGTTAAAAACATTTTATTTTTTTGTCGCTGCTCTCATCCAGTTTTGTTACCCACCAGAAATGCAACATCTCGTGAAATCTCGCAAACGATTTTACGCTCTCATTTAGAAGATATTTGTTTGTGAGTGTCTCTGTGTGAGAGAGGTAGTTTGTGTTTGTGTGTGAACGTGAAATTGGGTCAGACTGTTTTTGAGAGAATGTGTGGATGTGAAAGTGAGCGAGAGATAGTGTGAATGTGAGTTTGTCCGTATAGGTGAGAGCAAGAGAGAAAGCAAAAAAGTGTGAGAGAAGTTGGATGACAGCAGTTTCCATAGTGTAGTGGTTATCACAATCGCCTAACACGCGAAAGGTACCTGGTTCGAGACCGGGTGGAAACAGGCGTTGTTTAGTTGCATGCTTCTCGGGGAGCTGTTTGGTGGTCACATTGTAAATTTTTAGTTCAGTGGAAGTCATCATAGTTTAGCGATGGAGATGATGTGTATAATACATGTGACTGCTCCTTGTTTCAAAATTGAGTCTGAGCAAGGACTTTTAAAATGAATACTGTTTATTGTATTTAAATCTGCCATGAAAAACTTCACCAAAAGGTGTTGTTGAGAAAAAACTTCATTCACACAGGAATTGAATCTTCGTCTCCTGCACGGACACTGTCGATACTAGTAAAGATGGTGTCATCAAGCTTCATTCAGCATTGTCACAGTTCAGCCATTGATACAAGTAATGGTCCATTTCTCGATGGTTCATGTGGATGTAGTTTTTCTGGCAAGTAGAAAAGTAAACTCATCAGCATCCTGACACTTCTGCTACAATTCTCCCCAGAAAAAAATCATCCACAAGCCATTTATATTGTAAGGGTAAAATACAATGAGAGAAACAAAATCAAAATGTTTGGGGGATCCCAGCAGGACATGCGATCCAACACGATTTAAGGCATTAGAGATCATTTTAGCTGAAGAGCCTATAATTTGTTGCACCTCTTGATCAGATTTTCCCTCTCCAATGAAACGTTTATTTAAATTCTTGTTTCTGAACCAACAAAGAAAATGTCATGTCTACATAACCCCCTTTCATGAGTTCCCAAAAACTTCATTATAAACATAGAAGCAATGAGTGACACCTCGTTGGGGGTAACAACCCAGTATTAGCCCCAAAAAAGAAATTATCATCTACAATTTGGAAGAATCCATTTGATCAAGAAATCCATCTACTTAAAGGAAGACTCTCCCCAAAATGTATATGTACAAATACACTCCAATGTGAAGTAATATTATTATTACATGTATTTTGAACATTAATTGAAAATAAAAATTGAAAATAAAGAACATATTTGAAATCCAAGCACAGTCCGATACGTGCCAGCTTTCGGAGCCAAACGCGGAAAAAACATCCTTGACTCCGCCCCTGACGTCTCCAGTGCTTCGCATTACAGACCATCCGTTGTAGCTAAGGCAAGATGCCAACTTGTTCTGCACCAAAACTGAGAAAACACACCCAGGATCACACCTGACTTCAATTTAGTCTCCAATGAACGCTTGAATGTTTTGCGGATTTTCATACGGGCAGGGCCCGGGATTTGAATCTTGTTCCTCAGAACTGTTGGGCAAATGCTCGACAGCTGCACCACCGTTGTTTGAATAATACCAATAAACAATAAACTGAAAATGTCCATTAATCTGGTTAATTACATTGGTTTGGGATTATTTTGAACACTAGTGTATATTAGTTGCATCCCAATGGTTCAAAATAGGATTGTGAGGAGATCAACATTTGGAAAGTGAAAATGATCGTGTTTCATTAAGAATACCAACAACAAGCGACGTTCTTCAGGTTAGAATCAATTTAAATTCTTACAACCAAATAATGTTTTGTGCAGTGTTGAGCAGATGTATAATGTGTTCAAAATTTAATTGTATTTTCAATCTTTAAATGGGATGAACATGAACAATTGCTTGTAGGCGTGGTGTTTTCTCTGCACACAAAGATTGCCTTGGTGGAATATGTTGAGAGATTTGCATGTGACACGATGACATGCAGACCAGTTGCCCTGTCCAGACAGGAAACTTTGGCAGTAAAATAAACACTTGTATGTCTCCAGTCAAAGGATTATTGTGGAAGTAGTACTCAGTCAATGATGAGCCAAGTTTTTGTTTCTCACTGAATAACAAAGGCAATTCCCTGCATGTTAGCAGAGGATGGTTTCGATCCATCGACCTCTGGGTTATGGGCCCAGCACGCTTCCGCTGCGCCACTCTGCTGTATTCATAAACTTGTCATATGTACTTTCATACCAGTCTTAAAAGAATTCAGCTGAGCTGTTTTATGCCTTCATCAGACTCCAAGACACGTTTGGTATTTGGTCAACTTTTATGATCATTGGTCTTTCCCTGGTCAAATCAAAGTGCTGATCTGTACTGGCGCCTTTCTGAAGACTTACACAGTGATTTTAAATTGACAGATCATTAGAAAGAGGATTTTTTTCCCAACTGGAAGTAAATTAAGGGAATGAAAACACGAGTCTGAATTGCACAATAATTATCACGATGAGAAAGACTTTAAAAAGTGGCAATTATTGAATACGTTTGAAAGCCTAATGCCACCACGATGATGGAACATTTTGGATTGAAGCCTGATGAACGCAGCCATCCTGCTCACAGCAATCAGCCGATAAGTCAAACGCAACAATGCAGATACAAAAGTGACAGCTGACAGTATGTGATGCATATGCGCTCACATTATATAAAGAATATCTTTACTTACTATTGTAATCAATGTAGCCATTGAACATGCTGACAATGCCTGCAGACTTTTGAAACCTACCGGGGGGACGATCACCTGGGGCTGCCAGCGGGCTCGCTGCGTTTCGTCGTGGGTTCAGTTCTCAAACATAATTGAAGGTGGCATGTCTGTTTGTAAGAATATTCTCGCCCAGAAGGAAAAAAAAAGCACCAACAACAACCCATTGCTCTTTTTCATCATAAGACACCTACAGTCAGATGCTCCTGTAAAATTATTCATCCCTTTGCTGTGAATAATTTCATAGATTAATCATTAAAATTTGATTTGTAATTTCAAAAAACACAAATATTTCTCTTTTTATAGGAAAACACTTGTAAAGAGAAAGAAAAAAAGATACAAGAAGGTTTAAATTTTTATTTCTCAAATCAACGTATTGGCCTCAAACAGGTTTTGATCTTTGGTTTCATTGTTGAATGCAGTTGTGTATTTTTTTTTTAATCTACAAAGATTTGAACTTTGAGAGTGTTTAAATGAGGGAAATCTGAGAAAATGTTCATGCCTGTCTGAGAAAAGTGGATCGTATGTTTCAGGGCCTTAAAACATATATAAGAAATGGGAAAAAATACTGTCAACAAAAAAATAAATGTAAATGAAAAAATTAGAAAAAATACTGTGAATGAGAAAAACACAACCTGTAAACAAAAACATCAACTGAAAATGAAAACAAATCCTGTGAATGAAAAGAAAAACATCTTGTAATTTTTTTCTCATGGGCTTCCTGGGACCCCCTTTTTATTCGAGCCGATCAGAAAATCAGACAAAGGCTCCCTGCCCGTTCACTAACTCTGCTTGGCTTGGAGATCATCATGTGCTTCATGTGGATGTCCACCGTTGCAATTTTTCTTTTTTATCTCAAATATTTTTTTTTTTTTTTTTTTTGCTGCGATAGCCCGCCCTCAGTTCCAGTACCACACCAAAGCACAATGCGGGGTATGCCTAAATGCCACAGGACCCACAGCCATGCTGCTGTGGTTTTTAGGATGAGGTCGACAATGATCTACAGTCCCGAAACCGATCGAGATACAGCACAAGATGCGCGGAGTGAGTCAGCATACAGAAAACAATGCACATTCAAACATTGCTTCACTGTAAAAACATCATGTCATGCGTTTGAATTAAAAATAGGAGTCAAATGAAAATACTCTGGAGAAATTCTCCTCTTTCTTGACTGCTCTATTGAATCTACAAACAGACACAAAGTGAAAATATGGATCAAAAAATTGCACACAACAACTGAATTATCCTCCTCCTGCACAAAAGCAGATTTGTCGCTTGCTGAAGAACACATTTTGGGACATTTGCACAGGCTGTACCCTGCCTCCTGCTCATTGACAGCTGGGATAGGCTCCAGCACTCCCCGCCACCCTTGTGAGGATAAGCGGCTCAAAAAAATAGATGGATTGGTTGTTCTCAAGTTTTGAGAAACCGGGTCGGGACATTGCACGTTGCGGGTGATCATTTGAGAACAACTGGAGAATGCTTCATTGACTTCATGCCAAACATCGCCAAGGCTGTCATGCGCAATAAGCCTCACTAGGTGGCAGTATTGTATTGAAAAGGACATCCAACTGTTGGAAAAGGAAGTCTTGTCAGTTCCAGTGGAACATCGAGATTCGATTTAAGGTGAAGATGTTTGTTGTCTCCCGATGTTCCACTGCTTTCTTGGTTTCAATTTACTACCTCAATTAAAACTCAAAATTAAATTAGAAAGCATCATTTTTCATGTATTGCGGTAAGGTTTGGCCGATGTGTGTGTGGTTGTTCTCGTGATCGTGATGACACCGTCGCTTGATTGAGCGTGACCGAGTGTGACATGCGTGCTCGCACCATTTTGTCACATGCTTACCCGGCAGGGGAGATACCATGATCAAGAAGGTGGTCCTTCCAGGGTGAGGCTCAACCATTGCGAATTCCCCAAATCTGGGAATCTTGACTGCATAATTTCTGGTACTCGGCGGCTGCGTTCGCGCTCTCCCCTCATCTCACGTAAAAACCAATATGAAGAAACTAAATGTATATAACCAGTCAGAAGGCAGAGTACACTCCGGACTGACTGCCAGCCACACTCACAATCACACCTCTTCTCAATGGAGGTGACTTAGTATTCCAATTAATGTCGCATGTTTTTGGTATGTGGGAGGAAACTCACGCAGGCACGGGGAGAAGATGCACACAGACGGGGCTGGGATTGAACCTCAGAATTGTGAGGCCATCGCTTTTCAGATGCATCACCGTGCCACCCCAAAGTGAACTTAAATTGCTATATTTCAAATGCTGATTTCATTTATTAGAAGAAAAGAATATTCAAAGTAACTTGGATGTGTGACAAAGTAATGCCCCCTAAACGTAATAACGAGTTGGGCCACCCTTGGGAGTAACAACTGAACTCATTTTCTATAACTGGAAATTAGTCCTTCCGTGTCTCTGGAGATATTTTTCTTCTTTCTTATAGAGTTGTCTTAATTCAACATGAACAGCCAGATCATGTCAAAACATTTAATTGAAATCAAGACTGACTGACTAAACCACTCAATTTTTTTTTAAAGTTGTTGAGAAGTTACTGTAATTTGCTTGTGTGTTTTGGATCATTGTCCTGCTGCAGAACCCAAGTGGGCTTCAGTTGGAGATCACAAAATGATGGGTGAATATTCACCACCTTCCTTTTCTTGTAAAGAGCAGAATTCATGGTTCTGCGTTTAACAGTAATCCCTGAACTTCTCTCCTCCAAACTTCTCCAGCTCAGCGTCTCGACTGCCATTTCCCAGTGGATCAACAACTTCCTCACGGGCAAGGTGAGGCTGGAGGACACCACCTCATCCACGTGCACTATCTAAGACTATTAACTGAGGAAAGGGAGGGTTGCAGTTCTTTTGAAGTTGTCTAGAGTTACTTTGTGGCATCCTGGATCGCCATTGCTGTTTTTTTGGTAATCTTTGGAGGCCGGCCACTTTTGGGAAGGTTTACCACTGTTCCATGATTTTTCCATTTGAGGATAGTTGCTCTTGCTTTGGTTCGCTGGACTCCGAAAGATTTAGAAATGGCCTTAGAAACTCTTTCCAAACTTGTCGATGTCAGTTCCTTCATTTACTTTACACACAGGGCAAAGATACATTTTTGCAGAATAAATAAAATCACCATTTAAAAACAGCATTTTAAATTCACCTGTTAAATTGGTCAAATTACATTTGTTGGATGATTAAAGTGATGAAACAATGCAAAAAGCATTGGTCTTGGAAACAATGGGTCGTGAGTTCAATTCTCACTGTGACCTACTATTTACATATGTGATCCCTTCCTGAATCTACTATGTGTTTGTACTCTATGTCAGTTTTGTTTACTCGCTCTGCATGTTTCCTCATTCTCCATTGGGCTCTCTGTTCTGCTGGTTGACATAATTTGGCTTCTTGTTTTTATTGCTGTTTGAGAAAATGGGAATTCGCGCAAGTGTTAGAGCACTCCTTTCGCATGTGAGATGTCGCGGGATCAATGCCTGCACTCTCCATTTGACTTTTGGTTGTCTCCTGAAATCGGGGCATGTTCTTTAGCAGGGACGCCAGGACCTCTTTCTTCCCAGCCACTTCATCCAAATCTTCTGGCGGATGAAGCAACTGCAAAGTCAAAGAAAGTCCCCAGCAGGAGCGTTTTCTTGCACTCCCTCGAAGGACTCCAAAAAGGGTGGGTAGTCTGAAGTGCTGTTTGGTGCATAGGCGCAAACAACAGTTAGGACCCGTCCCCACTACCCGAAAGTGGTGGGAGGGTACCGTATCGACCACCGGGTGAATCCAAACGTACAGGCAGAGAACAGGGAAACCACACCTGCTTGGTGCCTCTCACCGTAGGCAACTCCAGAGTGGAAGAGAGTCCAAACCCTCTCAAGAGGACTGGTAGCAGAGCTGGTCTAAAAATCACAACACCGTTTAGGTCCTGAATACATGAAAGAAATGCTTACGTAATAAAAACCCAGAAGAGCTCTGCAATCGACAGACTCGGGTCAAATAGTGGAGTGTAGAAATCAAGGCAAACATGATGAAGAAGCTTTTCGCCATGATGCTGCACGCAAATGGAATAAGTTGCCAAGAGAGGTGATGCCAGCTTCATATGTGAATGTACAGCTATATTCAGTCTGGTAGTGTGGCCGAGCGGTCCAAGGTGCTGGATTAAGACTCCAGTCTCTCAGGAGGTGTGGGTTCAAATCCCCCCACTGCCATGTTCTTGTCAATCCAGATTCTACACTGCGGTTTACTCATTGGCTCTCACATGACGCTGGGGCCAAGGCATGATTTCGGCCACAACAAAGTTAAGCTCTTCCTTATCCTCATTTTTCTCTTTCTCAT
>NC_084657.1:6690525-6722730 GCF_019802595.1 Syngnathoides biaculeatus | reverse complement strand
TGTATAAATAAATTTGCTTTGCTTTACTTTGCTATCAAGTCACAAGTTCTTTCAGGTTATCTGAGAATTTAAAAAAAGAATCTCAGTGCACCACTCATTTGTGAGACTGGGTTGTTCACTTCCTGCATCTTGTCATGCCCTTTTCTGTCCTCTCATCTTGTTCTCTTAGTAATTGCATGTCCTCACCAGGTGTCCCCTTCCCCATCACAATTTGACTGTTTTATTATTTGTGTCCAAATAACTAGACTATCTTACAATTGTTGTGCTGTGGTTCTCCTTTGACTGGCTGGCAACCAATTCAGGGTGTACACCGCTTCCTGCCCGAAGATAGGTGCAGGCATGTGATTTGACTGAATAAAAAAAGACTGGGGTTCTAGGGGCTGCAAGAATGATCAAAGAATGATCAAAGGATGATCACCAATGTTAACATGCAAGTTTTATAAATTATTATGAATGAAATACATCTAGTACATCTATAAATAAAGGATATTCTGTTTTCAAAATGTACACAATATTGGTTCATTATTTAGGTGCATACCTTTACCCCAAAAAATTACAAATTCAAATACAAGATCAACTAAGTTTTAATTTCTTGTTTTTGAAATTGATTGAAATGCATGAATTTGACAATTATTAACGTCATGTTTCGTTATCAGTAAATAATACAAAAATTTTTACAAATAATTGCTTCTGAACTGTCACCTCATTATTGACAACCCTGTCTGTAACTGGAGTTGGTTGTTTCGGTGGATCTTGCCTCTCAATACCGGGAGTAGTGAAGATAAACAAGGGATGAAGTCCGTAAGGCTTGTTGGCCTTGGGTTGACTTCCGAATGTACCAGTTAAGGAAAAGTTCGTTTTCCTTGCTTCCAGTTGTTGATGTGTTTTTGTCGTTTCGCCGGAACTTCCAAAGCCTTGAAACCTCTTGATCCATACATTGTCAATAGTATCCTGACACCATGTGCACAATGCTTTACCAATTTTGTGAATGAAGTCACTTAACAGAGTGGTAATTTCCATGTTTCCAACGGTATCAACGATTTCTCGTTCCATCCAATCCCATCAGAACTTACTTTTTGACATTTCTATCAATTTCTTTCACTCGCGAAGGGTCTTGCCATTGTGTTCACTTGCAAATGGGCCCATTACCTGCCTGTTCACATTTTGCGCCTCGCTTCCACCTCGCTTGAAAAAGTGAATTCTGGCACAGCTTACGGTCGGAATATTGCAGAAAAACATAAAATATAGATTTTTTTTATCAATACAATGTAAAAACACAGAATTCCATCTACAAACGGAAAAATCACATGTGTGTAGCTGGGATGGTCTCCAGTAACCATAAGTCATCCAGAAATTCACACCGCCGGTTTAAGAAAATCTATCTTAAGTGGTTAATCGTCAAGTATGCAGCAAATTCAAGACAAGGAACGTGAACAATGGTCAACATCGTCCAGGCAATCGGACTGAGGGAAGAGATCAGGAAAAGGCCCATCAGAGACGGAATAATGAGAATGTCCATCGTTAACAAAGACTGTGTCAATCATGAGCGAAACCAGAGAGTTCACAAAGGGTCAAAACAGCACAACATAAGACAGGACAGCGAGCCAACCATAATTAACCATCCAAGTCCAGCCAACCACCCGAAATAATGAGGTCCTTACATGCCGAAGTGACTGAGGTTTTTGATGGCCTCTAGTTATGATTCAAGCAATTGTCAGAATGTAGGTGCAACATTTTTGGTTTTTAAAGAGGTACAAATACCACCCTGTGAAGCCGATATCAGATCAAGGATGATGCACTTTGGAGAGCATTTCATGAATAGGATGATTCCTCCACATGTGACCGCCTCAATAACTGGCACAGGGTTTGCATTGACAAAACTATTAAACGATAATTCAGAGCCCTCATACCATAACCTGAAAAAGAAACAGAACAAGTTGGGGGCAGGTGGGGGATAAAAGGAGGGATGGCAAAGGTCGTTAGGAAAAACAAAGGGGAAGAAGGTTAGTGTGGAGAAGTGATAGGGGAGGGGGGGACGGAGGGCACACAGGCAGGGGGGGGGCTATGAGGCGAGCCGAGAAAAAGTGGGGCGGCGAAGGCAAAAGGTATAGATCTGAACATCAGGAGGGATAAAACAGGGCGGAGGGCGAAAAAGGGGGGGGAGTCAGTAGGCAGAGAGGAGGGAGAAGTTGGAGGAACGAAAAGGGGGGAGGAAGGTAGTATTCGGAGGGGCCCGGAGGGGGTATGGCGCCCTGAGTGAAAGAAGGGAGAGGCGGGAGGGTCGAGAGGTAAACGAGGGGGGGGGACACGGGAACAAAAGCCAAGAGAGGCGGGCAGGGTGGAGGGACAAGAACGGAAAACTAGGGAATACCGCGGGTAAAGAAGAGGAAGAGGCAAAGGGGGGCAGGAATCATGATGAAAGGGATAGGGCTGAACGGGTGTGGCGACAGAGGAGCATGTGGAGGTCAAGTGGTAGGGCGGAATAAAGTGGAGGTGAATGGGGGGGTCAAGAAACGGCAAGGGGGGAGTAAAGGCTGAGGAGGAATGTATAAGGTGAGAAAACGAGGCGAGAGTGCCGACTGGCGAAAATAGGCATGTTGTGAGGGAGGAAGGAGGGGTGAGGTAAGCCAAGGAAAAAGACAAAAGAAACGAAGGCGAAGGAGTTGGATATAGTACAAGGGGCGCAAAGAGATAACTGGTGACGGGAAAATGAATGGGGCATTCCGGGGATGGACATATTGAAGCCAGCTAGATAGTAGTATCCGTAGAGGGGGGGAGGTAGGAATAAGTAATGAAATGAGCTAAAGGAGAGAACCGCAGTGGAATAAAGAAGAGCGGAAAAAGGGGCATGCGGGCCCTCTTGGCCCTTGGGCAGGGATCCTTCCTCTTAACGTCGATTTGGGGGAGAAGAAGGAGGAGGTGGGTAGGGTACGGCCTCCATGTCCAGTGAATCGAGAATACTTGCGGCAAAAGAGGGGGATAACTTGGAGGATAGGTGCCACTCCCATCGAACAGTCGTAGTGTGAGGCTCTCATTAGATAAGACCGCTCTCCGCTCAGACAACTGAGCGTGTTGGCTTTGTTTTAATAAATAACACCCTTTGAAGGTGACGGAGGACAGTGGTGAAAGAAAGTTGGCTACAGGTAGCATCTTTTTCCTGACTTGCAAGACCATATGGGACACTCTTGGGTGTACTGCCTGACAGGTAATCTCTTTTTCCTGACTTGCAGACCATATGGACACTCATTGGTGTTCTACCATTTACTGGTGTTGTTATACCAGTGTTTGAAACCAAAACTTGAAGTCATCTTCATTCGTCGCAACAGACATCAGAAGCATTGGTGGTATAAAGTAGTGGTTATCTAGCTGCCTTCCAAGCAGTTGACCCTGGGTTTCGATTCTCAGGCCAATGGCATTGAGGTAACCACAATCTCACCCTGTAGGGGTGTGATGACATTACTGCGGTCAATCTATTGGTTTTTCCATTGCCACCCCTGGGTCCGCTCCGTGACTCAGGTTGATTGACAATGGTCTCCAGTCCCTGAGCTAATAATCGGGATAGAGCAACACAAATGTGGGGTTTTCCCTTCGCGAATTGGCCACAGAACACAATATACATTCATACAACAACACTGTAAAAAAAAAAAGCCTTCCTCTCCAACTTTAAAACAACTGCAAGCACAGAAAATCAGTGTAATAGCGATTATTTTCCGCCAAATTGGACTTGCGTTTTAAGCAAAGTAACACTGTAATTTTTGAGAACATCATGGTTTGTTCAACAACAATCACAACGCAGACCACATTATTGTGAACAGACTATTTTCAAATATATAAAGTTTATATACAGTTGCTATCTAACAAACAGTCGCGGAAACATATAATGTGAACGAACGCGTGACTGAGAAGAGAATTTAGAATAAGCACAGCTGAAGTAGATGATATATCGAAGAGAAACGAACAAAAGCAGAGGGAAAGAATCAAGCTTCATATTGGCCAGTGGTGTTAAAAAACACAACAAGGAATTTTTTCTCTGCAGTCGGTTGCTACCTGGCACGAAGAACAACAAAGCAACAAAACAAGTCCAACGTCGGCTAGGCCAATCAATGAAAGCGCTGATGTGAGTCGATGGTACCGGGAGGTCGACACACCGAACTCACCGTGTTAATTCGTGAGGACACGCCCGCTTGCCCATGACTGGGGCTGTATATGATCAACGTATATTGCTTGGCCAATTTAGTGGCACGAGGAATTTAGTGCGCTCACTGTCAATATGTGACTCTCTCTATTTATTTCTTTCTTCATAAATTATCCATACTAATTATATTACTCATATTGTCGAGCAAAAAGAATTTTTCGCCTTACGAACGTACATCAGGGATTCACATGTAATCCACAGATCATGATGGAGTCTGCGTGCTGCTGTGCCATGATTTGAGAAACGCCAATTTTAGCAATTCTAGTCTCACATTGGCAAAACAAAATGATTGAATTGTCTGGAGAGGGGGAATACAAGTTACACAATCCTTGCGGAATTCGACGAAGAGAGCCAGATTTGAGACCAGGAAACTTGCCTGCTCTTGGATTTGTACCCCCAAGAACAAATCAATCCCACAGAATCATACGAAGGTGTGACCTGTGGCGAATGCAGAGCAAGCCCGTACCGTTGGTAGTTGGTCGTAATCAGTTGCGCAAGATTGGCAAATTATATACCTGGTGTCCCCTTGATTTGAAAATAATGTAATTTATTTTTCGTCGTGAATGTATGGTTCGCGCATAATGAACTATGAAACTGGTTTCGATTCGATCGCCCAACCAAGGTTAGAAGACCCGACCCACTGACCTAAGGTGGGGCAATCGCTGACTGTGTCCTTTCCCCTCATGAGCATAGTGGACAGTATCTCTCCTCTGCCTGTCCAACGCAGAAGACCAGGGTTTTGATTCCCTGTGTGGAGTTGGTTACTTGAGTACTCTTTGTGCAAAATAAAAAAAGCCCATCACACCAGTTCTGTGTGTTGCAAACATAACCTCAACACACTGAAACCCTTTGCCTCATCGCAACTCCCGCACAATCCTCTCGGAGGACCAGCAAATATTGGTCCATGAATCTAAGTTCATTCCAAAGTTCAGATTGAACATGTCAAAACCAAAACCGTAATGAGATTGGTTTAAAAAAAAATAAACCTGTGACCGAGCTCTAGGAGTGGAACCTAGAATCTTCTGATCTGAAGTCAGACACGTTATCCCATTACGCCACTAGCCCCAGCGGCCAAAAAAAGTCGTCTGCAAGCCATGTGGATTGTTGTTACTCACACGCAACTGTTCAAAAGCAGCAGTCCTAAAAAAGTGCAACTGCAGGGATGCATTCCTGCCAGGACCCAGAACTGAGTGGGGTTGCTGCAGCCACAACGTAGAGTACTACCACTACACAATCACACACGTTGTCTCGAAACCTGTCACGGAAGCTGTCTGTCTAAATCTGTTGACTGGCGAGGGTGAAGGGAGAAACTGGTGCAGGACTTTGCACCAACACTCCACCGAAACAATGAAAGAGGGTGGGTCGAATTAAACTGTCGATCAAGAAGATCAACAATTTTCCGCCTTTTGGCCCAAAGTTTTGCTGGGGAAACGAGAGCACTCATCCAGTAACCTTGGCAGGACAAATTGTAAAAAATGGATGCATGTGTTTTTACCAGGCATGAAACCAAAACTTGGATGTCATCTTCTTATAGCAGTCGGAAATATACCAGGGTGTAGTGGTTAGTATAGCAGGTGCTTTGGTTTGATTCCCAGCCAATCCATGCTTAAAAACCACATGTCACCTTATAATCGAGTGAATGAAACTCTTGTGGTGATCATTGGATCTGGAGGCTTTTTTTTTTTTTCCTTGCCACTCCTTGCCACTCCTGGGTCAGCGCTCTGTTGTTACGGTCGGGCTGATTGACAATGGTCTCCTCCCGTCCCTTTCGCTAATTAGGACAGAGCACACACGTGGGCTTTCCGTTCCGAATTGTGGGGCTTCCGTTCCCCGGAATTTGGCTACAAACACACTACACATTCATACACTTAAAAAAAAAAAGCCTGCAACACTGGTAAAAAATTGCAAACCGTTTCGTTTCAATTTTGTAACATATGACTCACACTGGGTAGCCAGCTGTTGTGATTGTTCTCGTCAGATCAACGTCTGCTGGATGCCTGGGTGGGTCGACATGGATCGTCTGGCCCAGCTCCTCCATTATACCTTCTGAGCATGTTAGCATTTTGGCATGTGACCCAGTGGATTCTCATGTTTTCACTGACTTTACGTGTGTGTTTATGGATGTGTGTGTGTGGTGAGTGTGTGTCTGTATGTGTGTAAGTCAAAAGAGGGTGATGTGTGTGTGCATTTATACACTCAAAATGAAGTTGAAGTAACATAAAACAGCAAAGGTACCGCAAGATGTATGTAGCCATGCCCGGCTAGCTCAGTCGGCAGAGCATGAGACTCTTAATCTCAGGGTCGTGGGTTCGAGCCCCACGTTGGGCGACTGGCTTTAGCAGTTGATGACATTTATCAAATGATTAACCAGATGTACAAAAACATGTCTCTTCTTTGGTTGTGGGCTATTTCCTCAATTCACTTCTACTACACGTGCACAACATACACACACACCTGTTTTGCTGGGTCTCTGCTTCATATTGCAAATGTCTCAGTATATATGGAATAAGTCAACTTCTTTGTGTGAAGCAAACACCACGCCTACTCGCAATTGTTAATCTACAACCCATTTAAAGATTAATAACAACAATTCAATTTACGAACAATTATACTCTGCCAACATTGCAGTGAAACATTATTGGTTTGGATGAGATCAAAGTGATCCCAAACTTAAAAATGGTGCTTATTGTTGTACTCAATCGTGAAACTTGCCACAATCCTCCAGTCGCCCTTTCAAATCTCGATCTCCACACAATCTCTTTTTGAACCATTGTCACGCAATTTATATGCAGTCGTGTTCAAAATAAAAGCAGTCCAACATCACCAAACAAATTAATGCACGTTTTCAGTTTGTTTGTTTTATTGCAACTATCTAAGAAAGAGGCGGCAAGGTGGCGCAGCTGTTGAGTGTTGGCCTCACAGTTCTGCGGACCTGGGATCAGAGCCCAGCTCCGCCTGTGTGGAGTTGCATGTTCTCCCTGTACCTGCGTGGCTTTTCTTTGGGCAGGCCAGTTTCCTCCCGCATCCCAAAGACATGCATTCCATGGAACCTCTAAATTGCCCCAAGATGTGATTTTGAGTAACCAGTTCAGGGTGAACCCCGCCATCTGCCTGAAGATAGCTCTGACAGCCTTCAACAGTCCAGTGACACTTGTGAGGATAAGTGGCAAAGAAATGGATGGATGGATACAACATGTCCTCTAGGGTCAACATGGCTCACATTCCACACAAATATCTTGCCTTTCAATCTGTCTTTTAAAGGTTGAGGATGGTCTGGTGATTGACGTGGGAGTCAGCAAATGAGAATGTAGAGCGGGCTGACTGTTAACTTTAGCCATTCTAAATTGAACCAGGATATTTATTGGTCTATACATGAATCAAACACGTGTCAGAATTTTTTCGATTCAGTTCCTTCAAGAAAAAACTAAATGAATTGGAACATTGAAGAGTTGAACTGTTGTGAATTCGAAGTTTTGGAGAGGTAAAATTGAATTCCATTTTCACAGGTGTTTGACTGTTTTAAAAAAATAACATCTAATTCTGTTTTGTTTTGTTTAACAGTAACCTTAAACATGGAGTGGCATGAAAAATCTTGAAGGCACCATTTTTTTTTCTTGGGATGAATTGTTCACTATTTTCCAAACTGCTGCCTTTTGTGAAGTGAATTGACTCATATAAAGGTTGGATGAAGTTTACACCAGTAAGTCAAAGTAAAAGCAAATCATCTAAATGATTGCTCGTACCTTAAAAAACTTGTGCAAGATCACTTTTGGAGGTGCCAATCGTCCAGGGGTGGGCAAACTATGGCTCGCGAGAACACGTTTCATGGAGCTCAAGTATGGACAGGACATACGTTGTCCTTTTCTCTGTTTTATCGACAAATTTGTTTACTCGATAGGGACTAGTATACTTGAGGTTTGGTTCTGCCGCAGTTCCTCAGTTGCGCAAATGCACTCATTCCTCATGAGTGAGTGAGTTTCGTACTCACCATCGATGTCTTATCTATCTCCTGTTAAGCTGGTGCCACTTTATCTAGAGCAGAGCAATGCATTTTTTTTTATTGGAAGCAGATGTATGATAATTATATTCACAATTGTTCCTCCAGCCTTGTAGCCTGGTGATAAACCCTGGTGGTCACCCATGACATGGCTGACTGAGCCAGCACCAAATAAGTCGTAGAATTCCTTTGAAGTAGACTTGTCTCTCTTACTTTCTAAGCTCAGACCTTAATCCTCCTCACTGAGCTTTTCCATCCATCCATCCATCCATCCATCCATCCATCCATCCATCATCCTCCATCCATCCATCCATCCATCCATCCATCCATCCATCATCCATCCTCCATCCATCCATCCATCCATCCATTTCTTTCATGATTGTCCTCACAAGGGTCACGGGAAATGCTGGAGCCTATCCCAGCTGTCAAAAGGCAGGAGGCGCGGTACACCCTGAACTGGTTGCCAGCCAATCGCAGCGCACATAAAGACAAACAGCCGCACACACAATCACATCTAAGGGCAATACAGAGTGTCCAATTACTGTGGCATGTTTTTGGGATGTGGGAGGAAACCGGAGTGCCTGGAGAAAATCCACGTAGGAACGGGGAGAACATGCAAACTCCACACTGGCGGGGCTAGGATCGAGCCCGGGTCCTCAGAACTGTGAGGCCAACGCTTTACAGCTGATGCACCCGCTTCGGTTTTATCGTATATCATACACATACTTATCTTACATAGTGCCAAAATACACAACAAGAGTAAAAAAAGTCACTAGACAAAATGAAGTCAAATGGAGAATAGAGGAATTGATTCCACATGCTGAAGAGGCGCTCGAACACTTGAGATAATTGACATTTTTCTTAACAACAAACATACAAGCTGAACAGAAAGCCAAAAGGAGAAGGTGGTTTTTGAGCCACCATGCAGGGGAACCACTCAAAGTTTTCATTATGTGCTTGAACAAAGCAGAATTTGTAGCTGATGTTATTTAGAGGCTCCAGTGAGAATCGAACTCACGACCCCTGGTTTCCTAGACCAATGCTCTAATCACTGAGAAATGGAGCCTTCAGATTTGGCCTGAGGGGAAATGCTTTCGCCCCATCCGTCAGATGACTATGCTATTTCGTAGAGGATTCATTTTATGTTGGATGTTCTGAAGAAAGAATCTTTTTAGTAAAGGAAATGAACCAAATCAGTTTCTGAAATGATTCGATTTTTTGCTTTGTTGCCACCTGCCTATGATGCGATGAAAAAAAAAAAAAAGCTCAGGCTGCAGAGAAATAATTGTATTGGGGACATAAAAGAAGTGCAACCCTCGCAAATAACAAGGGAACACTATATAAAGTTGAGTGATGACAATTGTTTCCTCTCTCATCTCTTTTATCTCTCATCTGTTTTATCTCTTTTGTGAGGTGAGGGTAACAATGGAGAGGTAAATTGACAGTTTAGCTTTTACACTTGGGGAATCGTCCCGAAGTTGGCTCAAACTACCAACCCCTCAGTTAACAGCCCAACGCGCTAACCAATTACACCACAGAGACACGCTTAACTGCTCTTTTTGGGGCTTTTGATCTACTAACATCCTACAAAAGCCAGGTAAATGTTACATTGGGGGACCTGTCATGATGGCTGCCCATGAAGTCCTACTTGTCAGGGCCGTGATGCACTCCCGAGGTATGTCAGCGCACTCAACATGACCCTGACTAGGTTGTGACACCCCTGAGTCAGTGAGTAATCTCTTCTGGGAGTGCAGTTCTGTCGTAGACCTGTGGGCGACAGCCAGCCACCTTCAATTCCCAGACTTACCATCAAGGCAGGTCCTTAATGAGCAATTTGTGCTCTGTGGGGTGAGCCAGTCAAGGCATACAAAGGAGGAGTTTGAGAGGCACTGGCTCACCGTTGACACCTTCACAGACGCCATCTGGAACTCCAGAAACTTACTGGTATGGAGGCACAGACCCCCATCCCGTGGCTGTGCTCCAAATGGCTGCAGCCATTACCAAGAAAAAGTGTCATTCTTAAATTTGGGATCACTTTGATCCCATACGAACCAAATAATGTTTCATGCAATATTTGGCAGATGTATAATGTGTTCATAACTGAATTGTTGTTTTTCATCTTTAAATGGGTTGTTGATTAACAATTGCTCATTGGCGTGGTGTTTGCTCCACACACAGAAGTTGACTTATTCCATATATGCCAAGACATTTGCATGCGAGCCAAGATGAACTGGAGAGCCAGCCAACCAGGGTCCCTGTCCAGACTGGAAATCCTGAACTGGCAGTCAGATATATGTGTGTGTTAAGCATGTGCAGGAGAAGTGGCCCACGACCAAAGAGGAGACAAGGTTTTTTGTCCACTGTTATGCACGAAGAAGGGGAAATCAGGTTCTGATAGCAGAGGATGGTTTCGATCCATCGACCTCTGGATTATGGCCCCAGCACGCTTCCGCTGTGCTGCTCTGCTATAGACGCGGCTTAGTCGTACTTAGGAGTGAATGCTCATTGAATTTTTTTTTTTTTGGGGGGGGGGGATTTTTTCAATACGATACTGCTTGAAAAATGGCAACAAAACTTTATGTGCCTTCATAAGCACAAGCACACACAATTGTAAGTAACGATGCCGGCGTCCTCTCAATTTTAGTGTTCTAAATCATCTCTAACATTGGTTGATGCGGGCGAACACATTTTAACAACAGCACACAAGTATGTTGATTTACAGCAAGCAGGGACGATGATGTGTCACGTTGCGCTGTCGGAAAATTGTCATGGATATGTCACATACGGTTCTCCCCGTAAAGTATTCACTCCCTTGAAAGTGTTTCCCTCAATGTCATTATTTTGTCATGTGGGCTGAAGTGTAGTGGCACCTTTCTGGGTACTTACACAGTGATTTGAAATTGACAGATCATTGAAAAGAGGATTTTTTTTCCCAGTTGTTAGTGAATTGAGGGAATGAGAACACGCCTTTACTGTGCAATATTTTTCACGATGAGAAAGACTTTAAAAAATGGGATTCACAGATCATCTTATCTTATCTTATGCCACCACGATGATGGATCATTTCGGATTGAAACCTGCTGAACGCAGCCGTCCAGCTCACACCAATCAGCCGATAAGTTAAATGCAACAATGCAGATCCAAACATGACAGCGTTCAGCAGGGGTGCCCGGTGGTCGCCGGTGCATAAGGACGCTGTCATTATAAACCACATTGATTGGGCTGCGTAAGTACTGTAACATTTGGTATTATGAGTGTACCCCTTTAAGAGTGGAGGGGGCTGTTGTCAGGTAAACTAGGCAGGAGAGTGTGTGGCCGAGAAACAGGTCATTGTAAGAGAAAGTTTCGTGTGCTGCGTCAGGCTGGCGATCGACCAAAACTGCCTCGACTGATCGACACATTGAGCACCCGTGATTTAGAACATGATTCGAGGGAACGTCGGCATAGTTACCTACAACTGCATGTGTTCGCGCTTATTAAGGTACATAAAGTAGTGTTGCCATTTTCCAAGCTGTATCGGATCAAAACTCTGTGAACACACCTCCCAAAAAACTTTTTTTCACTGAACATTCTCTCCCGAGCATGAAGCAAGATCCGCATACCTGTCAACTCGTCCGGTTTAGCCATAGTACATACGGATTTTGTGGTGAATCTTACGTATCTGGCTGTATTTCACAAATCATACGGATTCTTAAAATTTTCGTTTGCTTTTGCCCAGAATGCCACTAGTCGACTCTATTGTGGGGAAAACCCAAAGCTGGGGAATTTCAAACGTAGACTGCATGAAAGATTTTTTGTCGCGGCAGGCATGATGTTAAGCTCAGTGGCAAATGTTGATGAGATTAGCAAAATACTACCGGATCGAGCACCGTCGAGCTGGAGACCTCAAAACAGCAAACATGGAGACTGTGACCAAGGAGCTGCTGGCCGGCTCTCGGCTACCTGTCACAATCGATCAAATCGTTAAGGATACGCTCTTGGTGATGCTGAGCTATCGAGAAAGGAGCTATGCCGGGACTTTAATTTGACTTAGCTCGTAGCCGCCTGGGCCTCATTACATATACGTGGGATTGTTGTAGCTGACATTGTAGCTCTCTTGCTAGCATTCTAGCTCATGGTCGTGTTTTTATAACATAATATAATTGAATGCTGTGTTTTCACCACAAGGATGTCATATGAATGTCAAGATAGACGTTCCATTTACTAAGATTGAGATTGGCTTCATAGGAACAATAGCTGATGTCAATGAGCTCATTTGTAGCTTATTGTTAGCCTGATCATACAGATCAGCTCCTTCCTTATTCACTAAAAATAAGGAATTGATCATCGGCATTCAGCAGATATGTAATCTTTCAAAACGTTTTTTTTTTCAAAGCACTGATTCTATTTGGTGAATGAGGTATTGTAGCCTGGCTGATAAAAAACATTTTTTTTTTGGTCATTCTACTGAGTAGAATTAGACATTAACTTCAGATGTTATCATTATGGAAATCTACAATAAAAATCATTGAAAAACTTTTTGATTGTATTTATTTTATTTTTTTTTCCCTCTGTTATTTTGACATAATTTGCTTTGTTATGTTATAAGGATTTTTTTGCTCTCTATAAGGATTTTTTTTTTGGTAGTTTTTACAGGTTGGCGCTCTGAAAAGTTGACAGGTATGGATCCGTGTACACCAGAGTGGCTCCGCAGAACCCAGAGGTTGATGGATTGAAGCCATCCTCTGCTAAGTGGTGCTGATTTGCCATTTTTTTTTTAGTAAGAAATAGAAACCAGTTTTCTCACTGGCCACTTCCTCAATTTACTTTCTACTAAAGACACACAACATACACACACATATCTTACTGCCAGGATTTCCAGTCCGGACAGGCTCGGGATGCATGTCATCATGTCCAGCACACAAATGTCTCAGCATTTATGATGTTTTATTGGGTTAACCTAACCCGAACCTTAAGACAACTTTCGTGTGCAAAGCAAACACCATGCCGACAGGCAATTGTTTTTCTTCGACCTATTAAAAATATTAAAAATACAATTTAATTATGAACAGATTGTACATGTGCCAAATACTGCATTAAACATTATTTGGTTGTATGACATCAAAGTGATTCCAAACTTAGGAACGCATCATGAACTTTAAAGCCACAATACACTGTGTTACTCTCCAAATTTAGATCTCTACACAATCCCATTTTGAACTTTTGTCATGCATTGTGACGTCTGACGGAGAGGGTGAAGGCTATTCTCAATATTGGAGTCCATTTCATTTCCATCTCACACCATACAAGCAAAGTTCTTCTGCAATCTCTCATTTCGCATTCAAGTCTGGTTGTGTGGTTGTTGTTGCTCTGCAAGCTTGTTCAAAATGGCCTCATATCTCAGTGGGTAGAGCACTGGTCTTGTCAGCCAGGCGTCATGAGTTCAATTATCATTATGACACATCTGATTCCTGTGAATTTTGTTGTTGTCTTGTACAAGTGTCTAGTTAAACAAAGATACTTTTATTGGAGCACAGAAAGTGGCCAACAAAGCAAACACATGATATCTTCTCTCGCAGACCACAGAATGTTCCTCATCGTTGCGATGTCCACGCCATCCCACCAAAGTGCCTCTCTTGATTGCATCACATTGTTTCAGCACATACAGCATAAAGCACAAAAACCAACACGAGAGGTAATATGAAATAACTTTATGTACAATTAAACGAACAGTGCTGATGGTGTAACTGATGTTTTCATCTTTGAGAAAAACAAACTTTTTTTTCCCTTTGAAGGCCAATGAAGTTTTCTCATGAGGAAGTCCAGCTCGCTCAGTTGGTAGAGCATGAGATTCTTAATCTCAGGGTTATCTTTCAAGACCAATGATAGGTTTGAGCGCTGTGTCATTCAGTGGCCTTTTGGAGGACAGCTGTACCTCCAGATCTGGCTCATCCAGGTTTGCAGAGGACGTTAACTCATACCTCCGAGTACTTCAGTGTCGAGACCGCATTTCATCACGGTCCTTGAAGACTTACGCGGGGCATCCTCTTCCAAAAAAGGCCTGCTTCATCCATGTTACAAACTTGCTGCCGCCATCCCTCTTTGATGACGTTAGGAAATTCCTTCTCCACGTATCTTTTTTAAAATACCTTGATCCAGTATTTTCTGGCCAAAACCCCTCAATTTCGAGGGACCGAAGCGCAACGCAGGGTCCAACAAGGAGAAAAGTGCCCTGTCCGGAGCCCCGGAGGACATACCAAATGGTACCACAGTGCCCGTGACATTTACTGCACAAAGTTGTTGATTCCTCCCGCTGGATCCCCAAAAGGATAAAACTGCTCCCAAATAGAAGCCCATTCCTTCGCTAGATTCCTAAGAGGATAAAAGTGCCCGCGGAGTTACAGCGACTTGGGCGCTGCGAAGGAAGCTTTCGGTGTGGCACAACGCTGAAGTGGTAGTGTCACGACATCAAGGTTATCACAAACACAACACTGACATACAGTACATCTCTGAGACAGTCAAGAGCATGGACGAGGCAACAGGCAAAACAAGGAAATGAGTGTGACAAGGGAAATTGCTGGGTGAAGCTTCGATGATGCGCAACCAATGACCTCACGGGATAAAGCCACTCATGCTCTCATTGGTCGATGTCACGCCGGAAGCCAATCACACGCTTTTGTATCAACGTGTCTTTCCCTAATATGCCAATCTGGATGTATTTTTCTCGTTTTTTTTCCTGCTAAATAAAATCCCCCACAGCACTGAAACTGCAAAAGGCGTTGCACTAACTCACGAGGATAGCCTGAAGATACATACATGTATTTATTTTTTTAAGATAGCGCTGGACTGCACCCATGGTTTGATCCCATTGAAGGGATTGAGAAGGGAGGAATTCTGCAGTCAAATTGTTTCCATCAGAAGTAACCACTGAGCTACACCAGTGCCAGCAAGAGCTCTGAAATTATGATCCTGATAAAAACACTAGTTTCATCATGGGTGGTCAGAATAGATAAATATTGCAGTGGAAGTGTGTTTCTCTGATAAGAAGATAATCAGAGGGAATAATCAAAATCAGCTAATTATGTTACAGGGAGATTTGGAGGTCATTTAAACACGCAGATATGGTCGTTTAGCGACCAATGTAAGAGGAACATGACGGACGCCAAATGCTTTTACTCAGAGGATATGTTGAACGCAGTGTCCTGCGGTGGAGGCTTTGTAAAAACTCTTGGAGAATTTATTGTAATCAGTTCAATCTATCTATATTTATTTTCAGACAAGAGACGAACGTGCTCATGCTCTGTTTAAGGAGGTTACCAATTGTAAGGTAGGGGGAGGAGAGAGTGTAACTCGACAGTTTAGGATGGTGGTGTGCAGGATGACTCTGATTAAGAAAACAAAGGTAGAGCAGACCTATCTGAGTCCCAAACCTGAAGTGGGAGGGTTTTCAATTTATTTTAGGAAGTAACATGGTGTGTTTTGTGCCGGAATTGTTTTTCATTGTATTTATTTCCTGTTTTAGGCAGAGTCAGCAAAGGGAAGTGGTTTTATTGTCTGTGTTTGTTTCTTTTGAAATTGTGCTGCCTTTGCAATGTCGGCAGTCAGTGCTCGCATGCGAAAGCACAACCCACATGGAAGACGCTGAGACAGGACGGGTGTTGTACTGCTTCTCCAAAAAAAGGTGAGACAGGCTATTGGTGGACAGGAGGAGCTTTCAGAAGACTGGACCCCTACAGCCAAGGTGATCAGAGAGACCAGTAGGAGAATACTTGGAAAGGAGAGAAATAATAGGAATAGGAATTAATAGGAGAGAAACTTTGTTAAACACCTGCACCGGTTTTGGTTCACTGAGCTCAATGCATGCTCCAATGCATTAGTGTTGCTGGACCCATGACTACGTGGAAGTGTGTGCAGGCACACGCACAAGACATTGGATTTCCCTGAATAAACACGTCTGACATTTGTAGCAACAAAGGGGGGCTCGTTCTCGAGCCCCTCGCCACTTGGGTGTTCAAATACTCATTTTCTTCACAGTATTTCTACACTGAATCTATATGTGTATGTATAAACATGATATATGTATACATAGTGCATTATGTGTATATGTATATATGAGTAAATATACATTGTATTCTCCATGTGTGTACTTTGTTTTGAATCAACAGTAAAAGAAGCTGCTTTGTGTTTGAATGTTCTTGTCCACAGTTGCCCGTAGACTGACCTCAGCGCTTCCATCGATGGCCCGGTCGGCGTGGACGTGGACGTTGTTCTTGTTGCTTTGTTGTTCTTTGTTTTTCAACATTGAATGCAGAAAACTGTGTTTTCTCATGCTCATACGGTTTCCAGAATTCATGCAAATATTCTGCAGACGTAAAGCTGACATCAAAACCTTGATTAAAAGCCAGTGTTAAAATACAGTTAAGGCTTCAACTTTAAATTTCAGAGTTTGATGGGATAATTTCTGTAAAAAATGTAATCTTGACATGAGTGGACACCTACTATCTTTTCCTTGAAATAAAAAACGCAGACTGTTGAGCCTTCATGTGCCGGCATTGACTGCCGACATGTCAAAGGCAGCATAATTTAAAAAGAAGCAGAGAGAGACAATAAAACCACTTCCCTTTGCTGACTCTACCTAAAACAAGAAATAAATACAATAAAAAAAAAAACAATTCCGGTACAAAACACACCTTGGAACCTCCTAAAATAAATTGAAAACACCCCACTTCAGGTTTGGGACTCAGATAGGCAGGAGGCAACCACAATCTTAGCCAATTAAAGGTCGAAAGTGATGGCAACGAAATTCCAGGAGAGAGGACCTCATTCTCTCGCTAACAATTCAAATTAGCCGTGGTCCATATAAATTCATGATAATAACAAACGTCTCACAGATGGACATGGCAAATAACAATTGTGAATCGTTTAGCTTGAATGTCAACTGTGTTGATTTTCAATGTTTACATCAAAATGTTGCCAGATACTCGTGACTTTTGTTCAAGTGGTCCACGTCAATCCAATACTCATGTTTTTCTTGAGCCTTTAATTTAATCTTAATCAACAAAAGAAAGTAATTATTAATTTGTCAATCCATTGATTTCATTTCACTTATCCTCATCAAGGTCTCAGCAATCAACGAGCAGGCAGCAGGGTACACCCTGAACGGGTTGCCAGCCAATTGCAGGCCACAGAGAGACTAACAACAGCCACACTCACAATCAAACTGAGGGTCAATTTACAGCAGGGGTGCTCAATGTATCGATCGCGACTGACCAGTTGATCTAGTTGTTGTATTTTTAGACTTCTGTTGCAAGTGTACCACTTGTCCTCACGTGGTTCAGAGTTATGCTGGATCACGTGATTTACAGAAGTCCCTGATGGTGTAGTGGTTAGGATTCAGCACTGTGCTGTGGTCTGGGTTCGATTCCCGGTCAGGGAAACTCGACTGGTTCTCGCCACGTGTGTTAACACAAACAAATGTTTCGAACTGTTGATTTTTGATCTTGTGTCCCCAGACCAATTCAGTGTAAACGGTTGACTGGTCAGCAGGATGAATGCAGAGCACAATGTCGGTGAAAGTGACCAGTTTAAAACTTTGCCAAACAAATATACGTTTTCATCCATACCGCATGGTCTCGTGTGTTTACCACATCCACCCCGACCACTGTAAACCTGCAGGGCGCTGCTGAAATTTCAAGTACTGTAGGTCGAACACTGCTTTCGACGATTTGAAAATGGTAGATGGGATGAGAAATGGAGTAGGAGTAGGGGTTGTTTTAAAGGAAGAATATTTGAGAACGTCTTGGAAGTGAAAAGATTATAAAATCGAGTGATAAGGCTGAAATTTGAAATTCAGGTTGTTATGTCTGATGTCTTTAAAGGTTTGTCATCCCAATAAACATCCTAAAATAAACATTGTAATGAAAAATACATATAACATTATTCACTTCAATGTCTACACGAAAAACTAAATGTGAGCAGAGAGCGCGTCATTCCTGCGCAAAGTTGCAGAAGTGTCATTCTACGACATCCAAGTGGTCGCCATATTGGCTGGATCCTCTGTTCGTGACATCACCCAGACATTCGCCAATGAAAACACGCGGTGCACCCTACTATGGGAGACGAACACACCCCTTCTGACACGGAATGAAGTTACCAGGGCAATATTCCACTATTGTTTCGAGTCATATTCAAATGATATGCGATCACAGCCTAATTTGAAATTCAGGTTGTTCTGTCTCATGTTGTCAATGCAGCCCGACGGGGGCACAAGCAAGCGCAATCTGTAGGCCGGTCCCAAGCCCGGATAAATGCAGAGGGTTACGTCTGGAGGGACATCCGTCATAAAACTGTGCCAAACAAATATGAGCATTCATCAAAAAAATACCATACCCAATCAGTCGTGGCCCGGGTAAACAATGCCCGTCCTCGGCACCGTTAACCTGCAGGGCGGTGGAAATTCAGCGACTGTGTGTCGAAGACAAAGAAGAGGAGGAAAGCGGATTCATCGGCAGAAGAAGAAGAGGAATGCACAGACCCTCCAACTGAGTGTAGGGACTTTGAATGTTGGGACTAGAAGAGGAAACGCTGAGGAGTTGGTTGAGATGATGATGAAGGGAAAGGTTGCTATATTGTGCATACAGGATATTAATCCAGTATCAGAAAACCAACAAGAGGCAGCATGGTGGCGCAGTTGTAAAGTGTTGGCTTCTGTGGATTTTCTCCGGGCACTCAGGATTCCTGCCACATTCCAAAAACATTCATTAAATTGCCCCAAGGTGTGATTGTGAGTGTGACTGTTGTCTGTCTCCATGTGCCCTGCGATTGGCTAGCAACCTGTTCAGGATGGAGCATGCTCATCCTCAAGGACTGCGGGAATTGACTCCAGCACTTTCTCCACCCTCGTGAGGATAAGTGCCTCAGAAAATGGATGGATGAATGGATTTTAACAGAAATTTTTGAAAAAGTGTATTTGCCATTATGAAGAAACAATGTCATCTTAGGGTTGCATTGCCTCCCATTGCATAGCTTTAGCTTTGAGTTGTTGTTGTTGCTGCTGCACAGGAACAACCATTGCATTCATAAGGCAAAAATATGTCTGCCTTATCCCCACAAACCCACCAAATAGCTTTGAAATTTCCCAAAGTAATGTTTCCGACTAATGTAGGATGTGTTACCTGCAATGTCAACCGCTGGGCCTTGTCCTGCAAATAGAATGTTCCTCAGTTTGTCTTGAGCTTTTTTTTCCAGATGGGTGTACCTTAAAGTGGGACTTTCATCCCTATAAATATTCTAAAATAGATATTGTCATGAAAACTAAATATAACAGTCTTCACTTCAATGTCTATACGAAAAAATAAACGAGAGCGGATCGTGCGTCATCCATGTGCAAAGTTGCGCAATTGAGTGTCCCTCGACATCCAAGTAGTCGCCATATTGGTCGCGTCCTCTGTCCTTGACGTCATCGTCACTTCCGGCGTTGAAAACGCGCAGTGCCTGCTCCTATGGAAGCCGCACAACAGAGATATTCGGATTTTTCCGACGCCCCTTCTGACACCGAAGCTCTTTTCGGAAAGGAAAACACCACACAACCGAGTGAAGTTCCCGGGGCAATATTACACTATTGTTTCGAGCCCTCGAGGCAATATTCCACTATTGTTTCGAGCCATATTCAGATAATATGCGATCACGCCCAAATCGCATCCCTGTCCGATCCACTTCCGCGGCGGAGATGAGCCATCGCAGCTCATCGCAGCCGGCCGGTGTGGCTTATGACAGAGCGGTGCTGCTTTGGGGGGGTGTTCACAGACGCAGCAGTACTGAGCAACACAGTCGAGCCGGGCGCTTTATGCGCAGACGTGACTGAGTAACGCATTCTCAGCTGGGTTCTTCAGAGCCGCCCCCGATGCGCAGCCTTCGCAGAAGCTGTGACTGCCGAACGCGGCGCCTCGGCCGGTGTGGCTGATTTTCGGCGCCGTGGTGGCATATAATAGAGCCGAGGCGGGCAGCTTTTAGAGGGTTGTTCACAACCACCGCAATACGCGATGAACACTATTGAGATGAGGCTGAGTGAGACATTGTTGGCTGGGCAACGCGCACATCGTCACATTTCATACGCGGAGGAGCTGTAAACACACCTAGCTGTTATTTGGAACCCACGAAGCTCTCGCCCTCTGCACCCGTGCAATCCATTTTTCACAACGAACAGGGTCTCTTTCAAATTTATGAAGGCTGAATCCATTCTCCCGAGTGTTCAAGCAATGTCCAGCAACGCAATGAGCCGGCATTTTGGCTAACACGAAGGAACAACGAGCTACCTTCCCGGAAGTAAAACTAATGGAAACAAACGAGTCCACTAGGGGGCGCCGCTGGCCTTTACGTCACTTCCTGCTTCTCCTCGAAAACAAATCCCTTGAGAGGATTTTCATGGTGGGAGTTACAAAAAGCTGTATACGTCAAAATCATGTTTTGTGGTGAAGGTCGTCCGTGTGAGAGGATCTGTGTTTGGATCGATTGAAGTTCATCACTCTTCAAATATTTCAGTAGATCCAAAGAGGACTAGAATCTTCTCAGGTCTGGAAAGTTCTCCTCTTTGAGGGAAGAGTAAAAATCCGGCAGTGAAAATGAGCCGAAGCGCTCTGCAAGAACGGTGTCAGACTGCAGCTCGATGACTTCCATCTGAATGTCACTTGGAGTTTGTTCCCAGTGACGACTGCTCGAGAACGATCGAGGCTTGTGTGCCACAGACGATGAAGAGTTCAACAGAGTTGTTGGTGATTTTTGGGTGAGATTGAGAGTTGGTCAACGAGTTTTGTGATGCTGCTTTGGCCAAAGCTATATTCCACCTATTCATGTAACAACAGACACCTATTTAGCCTGTTCTCCATTTTGTCATTACTTTTCAATTCCTTTCTTGATAAAATGTCTCTTATTTTCTCAAATAAATGTCTCCCTTAAATTATAGTACAGTGCAACTTGAATATAACATTTTTTTCTTCTTCCTTGAGCATTTTATGGCTGGTGGGACTGATACTCCGAAGCAACGTGTCGTCGGGAAAATACGCTAATTCAAATAGAGAATCTGATTGGTAACAACACGTGCCTCGAGTGATAATTGATGACGATTTTTATGCCACGAGTGTATGCTTGAAAGTAAGACAAAGCAAAAAATAAAGATAAATATACAGTAAATACAAATACTGTACATAGACTGCAGTGTGGTAGAATTGCACACTCCTGTATGTTACATGACAAAATCTTTTCATTTGATACAGGATCACACAGTATGCAGTTTTCCATCTGACCCAAAGAGTTTACATTTTCGTCACAGCATTGCAATCACTCATTTGCTTGTTCAAAATGAACATCACAAAAACGTTTTAGCACTTGTGAAAAGAAAGCACACTGAATACAGATTTAAAATCAGAGATGAAGTCATTTGTTAAAAGACAAAAGGTCATTGAGCCATCCATTTTCTGAGCAGCTCATCCTCACGATGGATGCGGGAGTGCGAGCTGCCATCGGGCAGGAGGCAGGGTACACCCTGAACTGATTGCCAGCCAATCGCAAGGCACATTGAGACAATCAGCCACACTCGCAATCGCACCTAGGGGAAATTTAGAGTGTCCAATTAATGTGGCATGTTTTTGGGATGTGGGAGAAAACCGGAGTGCCCAGAGAAAACCCACGCAGGCACGGGAAGAACATGCAAAACTCCACACAGGTGGGTCCGAGATTGAACCCCTGACCTCAGAACTGCGAGGACAACGTTTTCCATTTGACCCACTGTGCCGCCCAGTACATGTTATTCACGATTAAATGTTCACTGTAAACTTTTAAATTCAAATTGCAAGTTCATATTCAAAACTGTGGTTTTGATCAGACCAAAAAATCTGATATTTTCGAATTTATTCACCACAGAGGACTAAACAGCTTTGCTGGACTAATGTGGGTGAAACTGAGATCTTGCCTGCACAATGTAGTCAAGGTCTGGCTCAATGACTGTGGTTTTGATTTTCAAGATGTCATGCAGGTGAGATTCACTTTGTCTCATTCTCACACAACTCTTGGTAATGTTTATGACCGTTTTTTCACACAAGTATGTGGAGCCAAACAAGCTCACCAACCTGGCTCCCTCATCATGTGATGTGTTCTGTCCACAGGGTTGCTCTAGGATTTCCCCCTGGTCCCGGTTTCCATCCTCGATATATCGTGTGAGGTCCTTCACCTCCAAGTTGCGGACACCAATTTTAAAATATTCCCATCAGTCCTTTTGCGTGCACAATGGTGTGAATTCACTTCCGCCTGCCCGTAGGCACACACTCTTGGAATTCTTTTACTGGGTGTGGGGCTACTCACTTATTGTAACAACTCATGTAAACACTTATATTCTTGTTCTATAGACTTCTACAATTCACAGAGTCAGTCCCACCACATTCCAGTTATAATGCTGGGTTCATGATCCTTGTCTTGCATGCTTCTTCCCCTGTCCTTGTCCTGAACTATCTTGTCCTTTTCTTTCTTCACAGGGTGGAGCGCGACAGTCTCACGTAACTGATTTCAAGTGTATCCTTGTGATTTCATAAGTATCCTTTCATTTCCATGGTGAGGTTTAATATGATATGGAATGCTGGTGAGCCTCCCCCAACCCTAGGTACAGGTAGTGTGGCCGAGCGGTCCAAGGCGCTGGATTAAGGCTCCAGTCTCTTAGGAGGCGTGGGTTCAAATCCCACCACTGCCAGATTCTGTGCTGATATTTTGTCATTGGCTCGAACACTACGCTGGGGACAAGGCATGATTTTGGTCACAAGATAGTTGAGGTGTTTCTGCTCCTCATTCTTCTCTTTCTCATTTAATTTGTTTGCATGTGCATGTAAACTATTACCTACCTAGTAGCACCTTTTTGGGTACTTAAAGAGTGATTACAAGTTGACGGAACATTGAAAGGAGGTATTCTTTTCCAGTTGGAAGTAAATCTTGAATTGAAGAAATGGTCACAACCAATTAGAAGACAAGTTAATCCATCCATTTTCTTTGCCACTTATCCTCAGGGAGTGCTGGAGTCTATCGCAGGTGTCAACGGGCAGGTGGCGGGGTACTCGCTGAACTGGTTGCCAGCCAATTGCAGGGCACATCGATACAAACAGTCGCACACACAATCACACTGCGGGGCAATTTAGAATGTCCAATTAATGTTGCATGTTTTTGGGATGTGGGAGGAAACCAGAGTGCCCAGAGAAAACCCACACAGGTACAGGGAGAATATGCAAACACAGGCGGGTCCGTGATTGAACACGGGACCTCAGAACTGTGAGCCCAACGTTTTAGCAGCTGACCCACCGTGCCGCCAAACAAATCAAGATTGAATAATATTTTTTCACCAAGAGAAAGACTTTAAACGAATTGCTAAACATACCATGAGAAGACAAATGAAAATGGAGAAATAACTCCAGCGAGCAGAGGACTGTTTCAATGTAACATTTGCTCGGTTTTGGTTCGAGCACGGTTCTGCTGCACCACTCTGCTGTAGAGTTGTCAGACTTTGAATGTACTCTCATACCTTTCTGAAAAGAAAGAACACGAATGACCACATGTGCACTTGGCACCAGCTCACCCTCGGTCGCAGTTTGATGATCGACATTGTAGTCGTGTCATCGGACTTGCAGCCACATGTCCTGGACACTCAGGTGAAAAGAGGGGTGGAGCTGTCAACTTATTGTCCCTTGGGGGTTAGTTGTCTCTAATGGTGGAGGAAGATCCTGGTCAGATGTGGCATGTGTCCCGAGTTTGTACGCAGATACAATTGTGTTTCGGGCCGGCCCTGGTACACGTACCAGGCCATGTACATGGATGAGGAACTGTATATGGGGATATTCTCAGTAAGTACGGTCAAACATCGGTGTCAGCCTTGAGCAGGCATATGCTATGTGATTTAATTACCTTATCAGCTGCAGCCATCTGTTTCTTTCCTTTTCTTTCGATGGGAATCTGAAGAAAAATCAATCGGGGCAGGTTTCCTGTTGATTTGTGCACTTTGGAACACAGCGTTGAGGTATTTTGTTTGACAACTTTCACAGAGAAGACGTTGACCAAGAAACACGTGGTCTGTTTGGGTCCGGAAGTAAAATTATCACGTGATCAGGTGGTGGTGCAATGGTGAGGACACTATACTCTGAATCCACTGATCCAGGTCCAAGTCTCAGTGGAATTGGAAAGTGTCTCTGAATTGAAACACGATTGTACTGTGCCAAATTGACTTGAACAGATTTTCTTCACTCACGCAAAAGACCAAATGCCCCTCCCAAACCATCCATGAGGGTTCCTGGTGTAATTATCAGCACTCTGGATTTTAAATCCAGTGATCTAAATTCAAGTCTCAGTGGAACATGGTACTGTTTGCCTCTGGCTTAATTTTAAGACGTTCTTCCCTCATGGACAAGACCAAATGCCCCTCCCACACCACTCATAAGGGTTCCATGGTGTAATGGTCAGCACTTTGGACTTTGAATCCAGTGATCTGAGTTCAAGTCTCGGTGGAACCTGTTTGTCCTCTCTCTCATAACAATGTTGATTGCATGGAGTTATCTTATTCATAGGGAGGTATTCCCGAATCGATAAGACCAAATACCCCTCAGAAACCAGGCAGTTGGGGTTCCATCGAGGGATGGTGAGCACTCTGGACTCTGAATCTGCATTCAAGTCTCAATTGAACTGTAAAATGTTCATCTCTCAATTGAAAGAAGAGTGTTTACCTTTACCTTTACAGACGTTTTTCCCTCATGCAGAAGACCAAATACCCCTCCGAGACTAGTCATGGGGCTTCCATGCTGTAATGGTCACAACTGAATTCGGAGATCAGAGTTCAATTCGGTGGAACCTGCTTGTTCTCTCACTTGAAACGATATTGTATCAAACGGATTTCCCACACTCATCATGGGGATTCCATGGTGTAATAGTGAGCACTCTGACTCCAGATATTCAAGTTCGAGTCTCACTGTTAGTCTTTCAATTGAAACAAGACTTGATTGTGTCAAATTTTCTTTAAAGTCCCTCTGACACCAAAAGCATGATTTTTAGTATGTTTTTAATAAAAAAAAAAAAAGGCAGCCAGAATGGACCCATCTGTTTTGTTTTTTTTTTTTGATGGAGAAGAAGCAACAAGAAGCAGGAAGTGACATTTTTGCAGACACCCACTCAGGCGGGTTCGTGTGTTGATACCAGTTTTACCTGCGGGAAGCTAGATCTTTGTTCCTTCATGTTAACCAAAATGCCGGCTTGTTATATTGCTGGATATTGCTTGAACACTTGGGAGGATGGATTCACGCTTCACACTTTTCCAAAAGCCCCGGTTCGTCGTGAAAAATGGATTTCACAGGTAGGTGCAAAGGACGAAAGCTTCATGGGATTCAAATGACAGGTAGGTGTGTATAGAGCGATTAAAAAAAATAATACTTGGGGGGACGACATAATCTTCTCAGCAGTAACAAAAGATCCACATCATAATAACTTCATAAAATGAGTAAGTCAGGGGTGTTAAATGTGTCCATGTGCGCAGCCGCATCGTTCGTTGTTGTTGCTCGCCGGCGGTGTTGTGTTGGTGGATCGGCTGGGGAGGTGGTTTGGCGCATGCGGGAGGAGAAAGGAGCTCCCCCTGTCGGCCAACGGTGTTTCGCCCAGCATGGGTTTTCCTGAGTATGCAAAATTTTTCGTATAGACATTGAAGAGAATAATATTACATGTAATTTTCATAACAATATCTATTTTACAATGTATATTGGGATGTCAGTGCGACTTTGAGGATTGGTGAGCCAATGCGCATGTCCTTGGTTTTAGAAGACTTGATTAACCCGGTTCAAACCTGTGACATCCCTCAGAGGAGTATCACAGACAGTCTTTTATTGATTCGGGACACCATCTCTTATGCGCAGGACAGAAACATGAGGCTTCAATGTAGACTTTGAGAAAGTTTTGATCCGAGTCTCGCACAAATATCTTTTTATGCGACTGCAAAAATTTGGCTTTCCAGAAAGATATGTCGAGTGGGAAAGACTATTGTATCAAGACATCACCAGTAAATATATGATGAACAAGAACCTGACAAAAGCAGTCCACATTAACTGTGGTGTACTTCAGGGTTGCCCGTTATCTGCCCAGCTCTACGTTCTGTGTATCAAACCTTTAGCACAGGTTGTGAGAAAAGATAAAATAATAAAAGGTGTAAATATTCCAGAGTGTGGGGGTCTTAGTTCAAAAATGCATTTTGAATGCATCATTTTATATCCTTGGAGCATGCCTTATGTGTCCATCTGATTCTGGACAAACATTGACGTATCGAGCAGATCTGAATGGGTTTTGCTCCAGAACAAACACAAAGTCCGCAGGTGCCTGGGTAGAGTCACAACTAAAATAAAATTATGTGACTCAAAGATGAGTATCTCCAGGTGTCTTGAACCCATCTCAAAATAAAACTTACAGTTCACAGGCTCTTGTATAAGTTCAATGTGTCTCAAAAATGCAGATAATTAAAATTACTTCAAAAAACAAGAGGAAAAAAAAGTAAAAAAACAGGTTGGGAAAAAAAAACTCAGAAAAACAGGAAAAAAAATACTCAGAAAGATGGGGGGGACACTAACGACAACAAGATGAAAAAAGCCAGGAAAAAAGAGAAAAAAAACAAAGCCCTCATAAAATTACAGTGGCATCTCTAATTATGAAATCAATCCATTCTGGAAGTCGTTTCGTCACGTGAAACTTTCGTAAGTAGAAACGCATTTTACATGTAAATAGCCTGATCCGTTCCAAGCCCCCCAAACCCCCACTACTTCCAAAAATAAGAATTCAAAGTGTTCATGATATAAAAAAGGTGTACAAAAATGATGTTCATTTACCTTTGGCGTCGAGTGAGTGGCAAGTAAAAAGGCATCGTGGCGTCTTCAGGCACGCACACAGCTTAATTCCACCAAAATTCATTCACCGTTTCTCACGTTCAACCAGCGGCAGAGATGGGGGGTTCCATGCTCGCATCGCCGTAAATTGTAACCGGGAAGTGTTGTGTGCTTACACGTGTATATATCCATCAATCCATTTTCTTAGTCGCACGATAGTGGCAGGAATGCTGGAGCCTATCCCAGCTGTCAACGGGCAGGAGGCAAGTTTACACAGAATCAGACACGGGGAGAACATGCAAACTCCACACACGGAAGTCCGGGATTGAACAGCTGCGCCTCATAACGTATGTTGTTGCTTTACCGTACCAACACGAGAGGCTCATAACCAGTAATGATTAAATGCGTGCAAATTTCCCCGCTGATGAATGAGCCTCAACTGTGACAGCCACAGCTTTATCGTGTCAGGTTGACCCCACGGGAGGTTAAAGAAGGACTAATTTGGGTGCATTTTCTCAGTTTTGGTGCAGAAAAAGTGAGCATCTTGGCTTAGCAAGACTGAATGGTCTGTAATGCTAAGCACCGGAGACGTCAGGGGCGGAGTCAAGGATGTTTCTTCCTGTTTTGGCTCTGAAAGCTGGCACATATCCAGATGTTGCTTGGATTTCAAATATGTACTTTATTTTCAATTTTTATTTTCAATTAATGTCCAAAATACATGTAATAATAATATTACTTCACATTGGAGGGTTTATTGTACATATGAATTTTGGGGAGAGTCTTCCTTTAAGGAGATGGATTTCTTGATCAAGTGGATTCTTCCAAATTGTAGATGATAATTTCTTTTTTGGGGCTAATACTGGGTTGTTACCCCCAACGAGGTGTCACTCATTGCTTCTATGTTTATAATGAAGTTTTTGGGAACTCATGAAAGGGGGTTATGTAGACATGACATTTACTTTGTTGGTTCAGAAACAAGAATTTAAGTAAACGTTTCATTGGAGAGGGAAAATCTTATCAAGAGGTGCAACAAATTATAGGCTCTTCAGCTAAAATGATGCCTCTTATGCCTTAAAACAAAGAAAAACCAGTGACACATTCCAGAAAATGGAAGACAACCATCACAATTGGTCACAGAATAACCAGAATGGCAAAGGCTCAGCCAATTATGATCAGTTCCTGGATGTGAAGTGAAGACGGTGAAGCATGGTGGTGCAAGCATCATGATATGGGCCTTGGGTCTAGTTATTTGCGAGCAGGGATCATGGATCAGTTTGCATTTTTCAAAATACTTGAAGAGGTCTTACAAGTAAAGGTTTCTCACTTTGAGAAAATGTCCATCTTGTTCTAAGTGACACGTCATCTCAACTTTTTACTTTTTATCATCTTGGTCAGTGTGAGAAGTATGACGTCGTGTTGGATCACATGTCCTGCTGGAATCCCCCAAACATTTTCATTTTGTTTCTCTCATTGTACTTTACCATGACAATATAAATGGCTTATGGAGGATTTTATCTGGGGAGAATTCCAGCAGAAGTGTCAGGATGGTGATGAATTTTACTTTTCTACTAGCCAACAAAACTACATCCACATGAACCATCGAGAAAGGGACCATTACTTGAATCAATGGCTGAACTGTGACAATGCTGAATGAAGCTTTCATCAACTGAGTTCCAATATAATGGAAGAGATCTTCACCCAGCGAACGAGCTCCGACATTTAACATGACAGCAATCTCGCCCCCCCTTGCAATCCACCTATTTGGCGTGAACATTCATGTGGAAAAGTGCCAACTAAGCATGGGGACGATATTTGTTGGGAAAAAAAAACAAAAAACAACCCAGAGGCATTTCTCACATGATGCCTGGATTCAACTTTTTGGGTGAAATGAGTTCAATGTGTGCATCGATGCACCAGTCTTGCCGGACGACATAGAAGTCTGCAGGCACACACGCAAGTCATTGGATTTCCCTGAATAGGCACACGTCCAACATTTACCGTGAAGAAAATAAGCATTTGTACACCCTGCCATTATGCAAGTTATCCTACTTAGAAATCATGGAGGGGTCTGAAATTTTCATCGTAGGTGCATGTCAACTGTGAGAGAGATAATCTCAAAAGAAAAATCTAGAAATCACAATGTATGTTTTTTAACTATTTATTTGTGTGATACAGCTGCAAATGAGTATTTGAACACCTGTCTAGCAGCGAGAAATCTGACCCTCAAAGACCTGTTAGTCCGCCTTTAAAAGTCCATGTATTATCCTGAATCAGATGCACCTGTGTGAGGTTGTTAGCTGCATCAAGACACCTGTCCACCCCACAAAATTGTACAACTCCACACGGCTGGAAAGGGCTATGGAGAAATTGCCAAGCAGCTTGGTGAAAAAAGGTCCACTGCTGGAGCAATCATGAGAAAATGGAAGAAGCTAAACATGACGGGCAGGGTACACCCTGAACTGGTTGCCAGCCAATCAGGGCAGGGCACATGGAGACAGACAACAGTCGCACTCACAATCACACCTCAGAGGAATTTTGAGTCTTCAATGAATGCTTGAATGTTTTTGGAATTTCCATACAGGCAGGGGCCGGGTTTTGAATCCCGCTCCTCAGAACTGTTAGGGCAATGCTCGACAGCTGCACCACCGTTGTTTGAACAGTCGCAATAAAAAATAAACTAAAAATGTGCATTAATATGGTTAGTGACATTGGTTTGGTATTATTTTGAACACTAACTGTATATTATTTGCATCCCAATGGTTCAAAATCGGATTGTGAGGAGATCGACATTTGGAAAGTGAGAGTGATCATGTTTCATGATGAATATCCACAATAAGCGACGTTCTTCACTTTGGGAAGACTTTTGTTTCTTACAACCAAATATTTCATGCAGTGTTTGGCAGATGTATAATGTGTTCAGTATGTAATTGTATTTTTAATCTTTAAATGGGTCGAACATGAACAATTACTTGTAGGCATGGTGTTTGCTCTGCACACAAAGATTACCTTGGTGGAACATGCTGAGAGGTTTGCATGCTCGACATGATGACATGCAGACCAAGAAAACCAGTGACCCTGTGCAGACTGAAAAGACTTCCAGTAAGATACTGTAAATGTGTCTATCTTTAGACAAAAGTGATTTTTGGAAGTGGCCCACAGCCATTGAGAAGACAAGTTTTTATTTCTCACTGTCAAAGAATCATAACTGAGAGCAGAGGATGGTTTTGATCCATCAACCTCTGGGTTAGGGGGCCAGCATGCACCCACTGCACCACTCTGCTGTACCTTCAACTTCTTTGTATGTACTTTTGTACCCGTCTGAAAGGAAATCAGCTCCGCTGTCTCGTGCCTGGATCAGACTCCAAGACACATTTGGTATTTGGTCAAATTTTATGATCATTGGTGTTTATTAAAGTGCTGATCTGTACTGGCACCTTTCTGGGTACTTACAGTGATTTTAAATGGACAGATCATTGAAGAGAGGATTTTTTTTCCCAGTTGGAAGTGAACTGATGGATTGAAAACACAAGTCTTTATTGCACAATATTTCACACGATGAGAAAGACTTTAAAAAGTGGCATTCAGAGAATAAGTTTGAAAGCCTAATGCCACCACGATGATGGGACATTTTGGATTGAAGCCTGATGAACGCAGCCATCCTGCTCGCACCAATCAGCCGATAAGTCAAACGGAACAATGTAGATTAAAATGTGACAGAGTCCAGTATAGAACTCGTGCACGTGATGTCGTCATTTTCACGGCGCCATATTGCCGGTCAAAAAGAGCAGCTCGACAGTGTGGGGCACATTGAACCGGAGCAGAATATTCACAATGGACGAGACTTGTTGTGCTGTTGGTTTTTACAACAGATGAGACAGATATTCAAAGAGATCATTCTATGGAATACCAGCTGAAATGACGAGAAAAGATTGATGGATGATGGCAATTAAACATGATGGATGCTGCCCAACCAAATACACACGACTGTGTCGCGATCACTTCATTTCAGGTAGGAATTATTCTTCTCAATCTCAAATTCCCAAGAAGTACTCATCATGGCAAGTTGGATCATTTGAGAACCACGTGAATAAATAAATAAATAGACAGGGAGTCGTCTCCAACATACACGGAAGTGTGTTGCGGCCACACGTTAAACTCTCCCCAACAGATGTTTTTTTTTTTTTTTTTAATATGCATTGTTCTCAAATGAGTCCAATGCGTATTTAAAAAAAAGAAAATAAACCGAAGGTCACAGTGATGTTTACGGAGGTTAACATGTGGCTAAAGGGTATCACAGTGGTTTATTATTATTATTATTATTATTAGTAGTAGTAGTAGTAGTATAGTAGTAGTAGTAGTAGTAGTAGTAGTAGTATTAATATTAACATTATTATTATTTAAATATGTATTGGACTTATTTGAGAACAATAAATAAACAAAAAAACAAAACATCTGTCAAGGAGAGGTTTACCAAAGTTTAACGTGTGACCGCAACACATTTCGTGTAAGGAGGTGCCGACTCGCTGTCTTTTTTTTCCATAGTTTAATGAATGTGAGTTTGCGTAAAACCAGGGTTCATTGATTTTAATATAGTTATTCCATCCATCCAGTTTCTTTGCCACTTATCCTCACGAGGGTCGCAGGGGGTGCTGAAGCCTATCCCAGCTGTCAACAGGCAGGAGGCAGGGTACACCGTCAATTGGTTGCCTGCCAATCGCAGGGCACAAAGAGACAAACAGTCACACTCACAACCACACAGAGGGGGAATTTCAAGTGTCCAACTAATGTTGCATGTTTTTGGAATGTGGGAGAAAATCCACACACGTACGGGAGAACATTCAAACTGCATCGAGGCAGGTCGGGGATTGAACTTGAGACCTCAGAACTGCGGAGGTCAATGCTTAACAAGCTGAATCCACCGTTATGCCGCTAGACAGATTTGTTTTTTATATTTTCGGTCCAATATGGCTCTTTCGCCATTGGGTTGCTGACACCTGGTCGAAATAATCCATCATTGCTGTTTGACGTGTCCAGATGTGACTCGTTAATTTAGATCATAAATCAGAACATACATCTGCAACTTTATCTTGTTGACTGGTCCTCTTTCTTGGCCTTTTGGCTATGATCAAGTGTAGTACCAACATTTACCAGGT